>NC_045732.1:15427566-15544134 GCF_009834535.1 Camelus ferus
TAGCACAGGGCTGTTGCGCTAGGTTCCAAGATAAAATATTTACAACATAATGAAAACTGTTAGGAAGAAAGAATGAATGGCAGATCCAGTCACTGCCCTGGAGAACAGGAAGCACTTGGTCAAGGAGGAGAAGGAAAGGAGGACGGAGGGCCTTGGGTTCACCCAGCGTAACAAGCGTGATCCTATTGAAATCAACAAACATTTTCTGAACTTCAAAATTAGGCAGTGTTAGGATAACAAAACAGAGGAGTGTCCTGCCGCTGGTGGTGACATTGCAGAGGCCAGTGGATGGGAAGATAAACTGTTCCAGGATGTAGGTTCATTTTACTTTAGGTTAAGATGGGGAAGGTCTTCTGCCTTTCAGTCTTCCATTAATGCCTACCCAAGGACTGTGTGTCTCGTTGTTCTAGAAACCTCTCAACCATGTAATAAGGGGAGCTCCACCTCCCATAGGTTGTTTTCTTTCTGCAATGGGGTCAATGTTTATGCTTCTGACAGAGTTGTGTAAGCATCCTGAGATTTTATAGCCATTTTAAAAGTCACTATTTATATTTGCACCTGAATCCTTTCACCAGTATTTTTTTAAATCCCCTGTAATCAAGCTACCTTTCTGCTTTAGATGAATATATAAGAGTTCAAGGAGTCTTTCCTTTAAAAGAAGTGTCCCTTATTAATGCTCTTCAATGTGATTTCCCCGTTTCAGGCTGCCAGCCATTGAGTTCTGAATGATTTCCCCTGTGTGATGGTGCAGACACCCTCCTTGAGCCCTTTAGGCTATCATGGTTTAGATAATCCAATTAGCTTTCCTAAATCCTAGCAGCAGAGGTGCTTTTAAGAAGGGAATTCAAACTTGACTACATCAGTTGCTTGCTCCTGCAGTGTTCCTTCCTTATCTTTCCACCCCCTGGTGCCAAGCTGGTGTTTGTAAAGAGGCCAAGGTGATATTAGGAGTCCTTGCTTAGTTCAGGTGACCAGCAGCAGTGAGCCCTGTTGCAACAGTCCACGGGTAGCACGAGGACTGGACTGCTGAACTGCTCACCGGAGAACACTTAACCAGGTGCTTCTCAAACTGGATGGTGCCCACTGATCACCTGGGCAGCTTGTTAAAATACAGGTGCTAATTCAGTAGGCCTGGGACCAGGCCTGGGATTCTGCATTTCTAGCTAGCTCCCAGGGAATGCCAGTGCTGCTGATGCCCAGGACAGACCACTCTTTTTTGTTTTTTTTTCAACTTTTTTTTATTGAGTTCTAGCCATTTTACAATGTTGTGTCAAATTCCAGTGTAGAGCACAATTTTTCAGTTATACATGGCCATACATATATTCATTGTCACATTTTTTTTCCGCTGTGAGCTACCATAATATCTTGTATATATTTCCCTGTGCTGTACCGTATAATCTTGTTTATCTATGACTACTCTTTGAGTAGTGAAGATTTAACCCAGTCTTGTGGTTGGAGGTTTGGAAGCTGCTAAAGTCAGTATCTGACTTAATCAGGATGTAAGTTCCTTAATGTTTGTCTCATCTTGCTTTCCTCGAAAACCTTGATGATTACTGTTCCAGTTTTCTGCTTTAAAATATGGTGTGAAACATGGATGAATTACTGAAACAGTGCGTTGAGCAAAAGAAGCCAGACACAAAAGAGTACATACAGTATGACTCTATTTACATGAAATTCTGGAACAGGTGAAACTAAACTGGAGGGGTGGATATTAGATCCGTGGTTTCCTGGGCCTGGGGTATGGTGGGGTTGTCTGAATTTGTTAGGGGTGATAGTAGTCCTTGTATTTTAGAGAGAATACTGATACATTTACAAATAAATAATACAATTCCTGAGACTAGGTTCAAAATAATCCACTGGGGGAAATGGGTAGGCATATAGCTAAAACAAGAGTGGCCACGCATTGATAATTGTTGAAGCTGGGTGTTGGGTACACGGCCTTCATTGTACTATTCTTGACTTCTGTGTATACATGACTATTAACAGAACATACACTTAAAAAAAAGTGATTGTCTGTTAGGGCATTTCTTCTCATGATAAAAGCTATTTTCTGAATGTAGATGTTATCACTGAAGACGACTTTCATTCAGTTACTCAACATACATTCATTGTGTACCTACTATGTGCCCTGCACTGCACTAGGTACTGGGGTTCATTAATGAATGGAGCTGGAAAAAACCTCTCTGCTGTCAGAGTGCTTGCATTCTGGCGCAGAAGACAAGCAGTAACAGATTAGGGTAATAAGGAAGTAAATGGGTTGTGAGATATGTAAGACATCAGTGCTCCGTGAACACTGAAAGAGGGTGAGGGGTCAGAAGTGAGGAAGGGAGCAAGGGTGAGAGGGACAGGTGAGGGCTCACTGAGGAGTTGGGTGCTCAGGGTAGGCCTCCCTGTGATTACATTTGCATCAAGACCTGAAGGAAGTGAGGGATTTACCTCATGCAGATAATGGGAAGGAACATTCTAGGCAAAGAACAACTGATGAGAAGGCCTCTGCAGGAGCAGCCTGGAGCTCAAGCCAAAAGGAAGAGGCCTTGTGACTGACTGGAATGTGAGGGGGAGGGAAGGGAGATATGAGAGAGGAAACCGGGCAGTAATGGGTCCAGGTCAGTCTTTGTAATGACTACCTTACTCTGAGATGGAGGCCACCTGAGGGTTTTGAGTGGAGCGTGATGTGACCTGACTGTTGTGTTGAGAACAGATTCTAGGGGCCGGGGCAGAAGTCAGGGGGGTAGGCTGGCAGGTGACTCCACTCGCTTGGACTGTCTCCGATGTCTTCTCTCACGTGTTGCACGTAGATTGCTCCATATGCTATGATTCACAGCCAAGGATACCCTCCTCTTTTCCGATCTCTCCTCTCTTTCAAATATCATTCAGTTTGAAACACACGCCAGAACCTTGCTACCCAAGTGTGGTCCCTGGACCAGCAGCATCAACCTCACCTGGGAGGAGCCTCAGAGATGCCCCATCACTAACCCAGGTGAGAGACTGTGGGAGAGTCGGACAAAATGGAAGCTCTGGAGGTAGGGAGAATGAGTCAGATTCTGGAAGTAATTTGCAAGTAGAGCCGACAGGATTTCCTGACCAATTGAGTGTGAACTCTGAAGGTTGGAACCTGAGTAAAGGGAAAGATGGAGTTGCCTCTGAGATAACACTGCTTTGGGTCTCTGAGAGAGGGTTTAGAGGTTGTTTAACAAAGCCTCCGCTCTGCAGTGAACATAACATCTCCCTTCCCTAAAGACAGACTTATGTTTGTGCAGTAGCATCATACCAACTACAGAATGGCTGTTCCGTTGTACTGAGGAATACAGGAAGCCTGGACTAGACATCTGTAGGGCATTTCTGTTGATGTCGCACCTGATGGCATCGCGATGCACATGTCTCTGTGGCACCCTAATTGTTCACGCCGGAAATGCACCTGGGTGATTGAGAATGTATTTGTTTCCTTTCAGCATGTGGCTGGTGACTATAGCAAGAGGCAGGTTGCAGAATAATTTGTTAGTACAGAAGAAAATGGCTGAAGAGTTGATTGTGAACCAAAACCTGATATCAATTCTAATCTTATTTTCCCTTGCTGTGACTCAGAAATGATGTTGGCTTTCTTTGCAGCTGACACTTTGTGCTGTCAACCTCCACTTTTATTTCTTTGTTTTGGCTTTTTATTGTCACACCATTGCCGTCTTTTTTTTTTTTTTCCCGAGAGCTAAGGTTTAAGGCTTAAATGATAGAATAATATATTAATGATTATTTTTCTCTAGTCTCTGAGTTACCGAATAATGCTTTCATTTTTATGAAGAGTTTTGAACATAAGACACATTCACTTAAATGGACAATTATGTGAAAGAATTCTTACGGGTCATTTTATACCAAGAATAGGAGCACCATTCCAAATGGACGGTATTCCTTCCTTTCTGTGAATTTGTTACTTGCTTTCAATATACCATCGTTCTTCCCTGAATCATTCCCTGCTATTACCCCAACCTCACAATAATAGAAGAATATTGGATATTAAAGAATTATTCAAATGCCTGGTCTTTGGAAAAATACTCTCTTAGTGATTCAGTCCCAGCCTCTGAACAATATTGTTTAGGTCAATGTTCTTTAGTTTCTTTCAGGTCTGGCCGGAGCCAAGTTCCTTGTTTCTCTTCTACTTTTACATCCAATTGTAAGCAATCCAATATGAAAGATGTAATAATTTGACAGATTATTAAATTGCCTTTCAGTGAGATTTGTTGTTTAACTCTCACCTCAGCAAAATAGAATTAGTGGGAATCTGCTTTGTGGCAGCTCGCACTTGGCATGGGAAATCATCTCTTAGAATGGAACTGGAATGGAAATGGTGGTAGCTTCTCACCTCTCTCTCTCTCTCTCTCACCCAGGCTAAGGCACAATTCCCTGAAGGAAAGTGAGTGGCTGAGCAAAGAGCAAAGGTGAGGGCCAGGAGACTGGCCCAAGGTTACTACAGGAACCCAGGGGAGTCAGAAGGGAGTCTGGCATCGCTGGCCTGGCTCTGGAGCTTTCATGGGTAGATTCTGGATATGACTTAAATACAGGGCTAACAGGATTTGCTGATGGGATAAATATATGTGTGAGCCAAGGATAACTCTGCGGTTTGGGGCCTGAATAACTGGAAGAATGCAGTTGATAGGCAGGGCGTTCTCAGGGGGCTATACAGAAGGGAAGCTGAGGAAGGCAGGGTTTAGAAGGGTAAAGCGGCATTGAGGAGGAGGCAGCTGCTGTTGGTCACTTTGTCTACAGTCTTTGAGAGGGGTTACTAGTCTGATCTACCCCTGGACATTTTCCAAATCTTTCTAGTAAATGAAAAAGGCTGGCAAAGATAAGTGGTGTATATTTGTATGTCAGTATTGAGCACAGACATCAATCCCAAAATGATATATATTTCCCCAGTTTTCTAAACTATAATATTTTCAGTTTTAATATTTATGCTAATATAACACTCTTATTGAAGAAAAATGGATTCAAACTGGTTGAAGAGCAAATGAAAACCATATTCATATACAGTTTAAATTCCTTGACCCAAAACATCAATTAAGTAAAATATTAGGTTATTGCAGAAGTATCGTCAGTTTATTTTGAAATGGTCACACTTACCGTCTCTGTCTTTCTCTTTAAAATGGGTAGGTATACATAGTTATCATCTGGTTTAAAGCATTGTCATTTTTATTTTTAAATATTTTTTATTCTTTAATGTTTTTGTTGCATCCAAATAATTTAATCCAGTGCTTCCTTAGGCAACCTGATGGTCTCCCACTCCTGGTGGTCACCATATTGATACTGAACTCAGTGTGGAGACCCGATCCCCAGAGCACGCTACAGCCCACAACTCCTGGGCTCAAGCATTCCTTCTGCCTCAGCCTTCTGAGTAGCTGGGACTACAGGCACATGTCACCACGCCTGGCTGTAATTTTTATTTTTTACAGTGTCTATTTCAATAGAAACCAGACGGAGCCCTCCATTATAAAAAGTAGACTTCATAAAGTGCAGCCTTACTCACTGAACTCACATAATTAAGGAGAGACTTTTCCACTAAGCACGAGGCTGTGGAGGGTATACATCTTTTTCATCAAATCCTGTTGATCCTTGACCTTTTTAGTTGAAGGGCAAGGGACACTGTTAAAATGTTGGCTTTCAAGAGGGCAAGAGCTTAATTTGGGCTTTAAATTTAGCATTCAGTTTTGCCCTACCAATATCAAGTCAAGTGGTTTTATACAATTAGCTGAAACCAATATTGAACTTCCTGTCTTGGTCCTCACTTTCACCCTTCTCAGGAAGCAAGTTGGAATTGACTCTGCATCAGCTTTGACCTCCAACACTCATGGGAGGTCAATACTCATCAGCACCTTTCAGGAATATCAACAGTGACCATACTCAGACAGAGTTATTATTGATCCTTTGATTGCTATTCTTGCTTTAATGTTAGGTCTCTGAACTCTTGACCTTGTCCCCATAGCTTCTGAACTTTCATATTATGATTGTGTTTAAAGATACAACAGTGTTATTGACATGTAGAGAATAAATCTATTTTTGGTGATAAGGGAAGTAGCTCCTCAAGTAACAAGACTGTGTTTTTGCTATTATTTTCTGTGGCAAAGTTAGTTGTATCCATAACAGTATTTCCCCCTTTTCCTTGCCACCAGGAACTCAATTTTACTTTGGTGGCAATGTGTACTACACCAGGAGATGAGTCTAAATAAGTGGTCTAAACCAGTCGTCTACATAAGTGCATGGTAATTCCATTTCCCTTGGACAGATACTCTCCTTCCCAGCCCCTCTTGCAAAGTAGGTGGCCATGTGATTTTTGACCAATGAGACATAAGGGTGAGACTACTGAGGGATATCCAGGAGAGATTCTAACTGCCTGACAAAAGAGAGAGTTTGGCAAGACACCTCCTCTGCACTGTACTTTCCCCCTTCTTCCTGCCTTGAATGTGGTTATAAGATGTAATGCCTGGATTTATAGCATCCATCTTGTAGCCATGAGGTAACAAACTAAGGCAAAAAGTGCTAAGGATGACAAGGTGGAAAGATAAAAATTATCCTGGGACCTTGGTGATTTTGTTGATCTAAGGCATCAACCCAGGAACTCCCTACGTTCTCTTATTGAGATAATAAAATCTATTTATTTTCACATTGTTAATAATTCTGTTCCTCAATAAGAAACATTCCTTATTGATCAGCTTCTCTCATATTCTTCAGACAGATTATTCATATACTCCAGTTTGAGCTAGTTTTGAATTCCCTACAGTGAAAGCAATATAGAGGCAAAGGTTATCAGAATCATTCAAGTACTTTAGGAGACCCTGACCACACTTACAGAAGCTGTGTGGCTCTAACTGCTGAAGCATGGTACCATGTTGTGGCAAAGGGCCTCTCCATCCTTCTGAATGAACTCCACCTCCATGCTGGCACCTTAGAGAGCAGCCACAGAGAGACTCTTTGACATAATTTTGGTAGGGCCTGATAGAAGCAAGGAGGCTTCTCCAGGAGACTGAGTGGGCAGGAGATGGAAAGCAGGGTAGCAAGAACAAAGAGGACAGGAGAGACATCTGGGATGGACTGTAGCTGGCAGATGTTTTTGTGGACACATGGGAGCTGGGAACTACTGTGATGATAATGGTAGGAGAGAGAGTTGGGGGCTTCATTCCAGTTGCTTTACAAATGAGTACTGTTGAGCAGGAAGAAGACTAAGAGTGCAGAGAAAGGAGACAGCTTTCCCAGGTGATGTCAACAGCAGAGGCTGGCTCCTCCTATGCAGAAGCCACTCAAGAAAAGGAAAAATGTGCCTCTTGTTCCTCTCAGTTGAAGCTGGCGGTTAGGAGGAAAGTGAGTGTCTCTAAACCACTCCCAGCCTCTTTTCTTATTTTTCCTTCTTAGTTTGAAAGTTTTAGTGTAATCAGGTTGGCCTCACATCTTTATACGTAGCTAAGCCTTAGAATGTTACCCTTGGAAATGGAAACTCATGGTTGATATGGGACAAATTGTATTCTCCTCTCCTCACGATCCAAAAGGAGATCATTTACCAGAAAGATATTTTCTTCCTGTCTTATGTCTAAATGATTGACACAATGAACAGACAGCTTTAGTTTACTAGTGTTCTGGTAGGCTAGATAGCAAATGAGTTGTTGGGACAATAACACATAAAAGAAATATAAAGGCTCAGATTCCTCCAAGGACAAAAATACCACTTGACAGATGAGTCCACTGGCCTGACAAACTAGTGAACTTATCTTGACCTATGGAGAAAAAAAGTCCTGTGTACACATGATGACAAAACAAGATTTGGGTCTGCCTGTGGATTTCCTTCTGGTCAGACAGTTTTTAAATGCTTCATCAATTCTTGCAATATTTTTAAATGTGAAAGTTCTCTGTTGCTCAATCACAATTGTAGGACATGACAACCAATTGCTTATGTTCTTTCTTTTTTTTTTTAAACCTTTATTGTGGTATGATTCCTGTACAATAAACTACATATATTTCAGATGTACAATTTGAAGAGTTTTGATAGATGTATACACCAATGAAATCACCATCACAATCAAAATAGCTAACATTTCCATCAAGCCCCAAGAGGTGCAAATTTCGAATTCCCAATTTATCCCTTTCCACCCCCTTTACCCCTGGTAACCATAAGTATGTTCTCTATGTCTGTGAGTCTGTTTCTGTTTTGTAGATAAATTCATTTGTGTCCTTTTTTGTAGCTTCCACATATAAGTGCTATCATATGGTATTTTTCTTTCTCTTTCTGGCTTACTTCACTTAGAATGACGATCTCCAGGTCCAGCCATGTGCTTATTTTCTCATATTTATAGCAGAATAAGTGAGATTACAAAAAAAAAAAAAAAGAGACTTCTTCTAGACAGTGGCAAAATGGGGAGGGGGATTTATGGATCACCAGCTCTGTCCCAGGTGTGAGACTGGGTGCTGTAGTTTTGTTACTTCATATTATTTCATTTAATTCTGAGGTCATTGCCGTGACCCCATTTTAGAGATAGGATAATGGTAATTAAGTAGTGTACTTAACTAAGGTAATTACATTAAGTGATGCTAAAGGAGGTTAAGAAACACCCAGGGGGTGCAGCTTTTAAGTGGCCAAGTTGAGATTAATACCCATATCTGCCACTAAAGCCAATGTAGGGGGAGGGTATAGCTCAGATGGTAGAGCACATGCTTGGTATGTATAAGGTCCTGGATTCAATCCCTAGCACCTCCTCTAGAAATAAGTAAAACCTAATTACCTACCATCCCCAAAAAAGAAATGTCTCTAAAGCCAATATACAATGTACTACAGTATCCTTGTAGTTCTCTACAAGTCTAGCCTGTGGTTCACAGTCTGTTGGTCTTGTGTACTTCAGAGAGGGCTGGGAATTTGCAGATTCCTGAACCCTGGCTCTAGAGATCTGAATTCTGTTGCTTTTTGGGGGGTGTGGTCAGAAATTCCCATTTTCCCAGGCACATTCTATGATTGTGATGCTGACTGTCTGAAACCAATACTTGGAGGAGTGCTGGTCTGGACCTGAGGTTCTCCATGCTGGCTGCACATTGAATCTCCCAGGGTTACACAGTACCGATACTTTGTGCCTCACTTCAGATTCTCTGGAGTGGAGCCCAGGCATCAATATGTAAAAGTCAAGTCCTGCCCCCCTCTGAGTCGTGGCCATTCTGATGGACAGTGAGGGTTGTAAATCTCTGGTCTAGCTGTTTCTGGCCGTGGTTTCATCATTGAGTAAGTGCATGATCACTGACAGCCCTGGCTCCTTCATAAGACGTTGGACCATGATGCTTAATTTCATGTGTCAACTTGACTAGGCTAAGGAATACCCATATAGCTGATAAAACATTATTTCAGATTGTGTCTGTGAGGGTGTTTCCAGAAGAGATTAGCATTTGCATCAGTAGACTGAGTAGAGGACCTGCCCTCATCCATGTGGGGAGGCATCATCCAATCCACTGAAGGCCCCGGTAGAATAAAAAGGCAGAAGAAGTATGAATTCCTGGCCTCCAGAGCCACATAAGCCAATTTCTATAATAAATCTCATATGTATCTCTGCATATCCTATTGGTTCTGTTTCTCCAGAGAGCCCTGACTGATACATGGACTCTACCTTCAAGATCTTTTCCTGATACCTGGGTCTTTGAGGAAAACTACATCGTTGGTATTGGATGCATTAGTCATTGCATTCAGTAAAAATTCCAAATATATTATATATGATTGCCTTCTAGAATTAAAAATTTTAATGTCATTTCCCACTTGGCAAATAAGGAAAAATAGAATATTTGCAGGTAAAACCTGATTTTGTTTTAGCACTTCCTGCAGAATAAAGATCAAGAATTTCCCTGTGGTAGCTCAGAGAGAAAAAAATGTGACAATGAATATATATATATTCATGTATAACTGAAAAATTGTGCTCTTCACTGGAATTTGACACAACATTGTAAAATGACTATAACTCAATAAAAAATGTTAAAAAAAAAAAAAAAAAAAAAAGAATTTCCCCAGGAAGGAAAGTATAGCTCAGTGGTAGAATGCCTGCTTAGCATGCATGAGGTCCTGGGTTCAACCCCCAGTACCTCCATTAAAAATAAATAAACAAACCAAGAAATAAATAAATAAACCCAATTACTTCCCCCCGTAAAAATTAAAAAAAAAAAAATTCCCCAAAGCTGTAAAATAGAATCGGAGGACAAGGGCTGAAGATGTAGGTAGTGAGTGAATGAGCAGAGGGGTGGCAAGACCCCAGGTCAAGTTCCCTGTTTCAGTGGGACTCCCAGCAAGTGCTGGAGAAAACAGATGTGGAGGAAAGAGAATGGAAGTATGTGTAGATTTGGTAATTATCATTGTTCTTAACTGTGGCAGACAGTGAAAGCTGCCAATACATCCTAGTATTCTAGTTCTGCTAGGATTCTGTGACTTGAACAACATGGGTCTATAACTCTGTATCCCATAAATACAACGCTGTATTCTGTAAATATTTCCTGGATGAATTACTTCCTCCCGACTTAGAGAAGGTTCATAAATGCGGAAAGTGAATTTGTCCTTTTTGTTTAAAGGATCAGTCAGTCTAACTTGGCAAACTGATGGTGTGTTGCATCTGAACAGTGTGTTGCAGTGTCCCTCAATAATGATGTCATTTGAATATTAACTAGGTAAGAATATGACTTTTTGGGAAAGTATCTCAGTGCTCTGAGTTAGTGGAATACTGCCTAACCAGGTGTTGCAAACTTAAATGCCTCCGGCGGGGCAGAGAGGCAGTCTAGATGGGAGTACTGAGCACATAGAGAACAGAACGGAATGGTGGGAACAACGAAACATTTGAATGTGCGAGCCCTGTCTGAAAGCGTGCGTTCAAATACAAAATTTCTAGAAAAACATTGTGTGGGCGGAATAAAATACATCCAAGGGCCCCGACTTTGTAACCCCTGATCCAACAAAGCCAATTAGTATTCTGTTGCAGGCTGATGTTGTGTAGCTTTAAAACCATAATCCTTTGATTATTTAAACACTCTTTACAACTTTCAACAGCTACTTTGTTGCCAGGATCTCCTTTCTGATAAAGAAAACAAAACTCAAGACATACAAACAACCCTGTGTGTTCTTTAAACTGTAGCTAAACATATGGGAACTTCTTTCCTGTGGATGTTATCATTCTCTGTGCACTGTGCTGAATGGGGGAGAAAAATTCACCTTTTTCCGTGTATATACATAAATAACATGGTGTAGACAAAACATATGCTGCCTTTGTCACTTAGATATTTTCACACTGAGTAGTGACTAGTGTTCAGAAATGTAAATTACTGATACAGATACCTGCCAAAGTTTCTAAGCATAGATCTCCATAGGATATGGATATATATGTGTGTGTACACACACTCACACACACACACACACACAGAAAAAATGGGCTTTCTAGAAACACAAAACAAATAGCTTTCAGGATGTTCTTGTCTTGACTGCAGTTGACTTTTATTTCCTATTCCTTGGTGCAGTGTGTTGACCTTATAAATGTTATAAGATGTTGACCTGTAAATATAAATAAGAATTGTCCATAAGTGGTATTGTATTTCTGAACACAGAAGTCAGATTCTCCTCTAAGCTGCATGAGGTTGCTTTGAGCTTGTAGTATTGAAAAGTAATAAAACTTTTTTTTGAGAAGCATTTTCAATTAGAGTGGTTAACCAAATATTCTAATAATAGGGATTATTTGCTACAAACATCTGCTACAAAATGGAAACTCAGCAAAATATTCTTGTCCCTCAGTTGTAGGGGTCAGAAGGCTGTCCTACATTTTTCTGGCAGAAAAGGCAAATAAGCCTGACTATTTCAATCTAACAAACATCAAAGCTGTTTCTTGGAGGCACATGAACAAGCTGTAGTTCCTGCCCTTGTACAGAGAGAAATATGGTACCAAGCTTTGTTGTCCAGTATGGTAGCCTCTAGTCACATGTGGCTGTTTAAATTAAAATTAAATTAAATTAATCAAATTCAGATCCAGTTCCTTAGTCACACTGGCCACATCACAAGTGCTCAGTAGCCCTGTGTGGTTAGTGGCTACCATACTGGACAGTGGAGATATAGACTATGTCCATCATCATAGAAAGTTCCATTGTGCAGTGTTGTAGAAATGATGAACTCACCTCTGGAGTCAGAATGACTGCGTTTGAAACCAAGAAGAGTCCCTTGAGATCGCTGTGTCTCAGCTTCCCCCATCTGTGAGATGGGCATGATACTTTCAAGAGGGCTGCTGTGAGGATTAAATGAGTTTATCATATAAAATACTTTTATAAGTACCCGGACCATAGCAAGTGTGTGATAGATCCAGTGGGGACTTCCTCAATAGATGTTCAACAGATCATTCTGAACACTCAGAAGAGGCAGCAAATTAATTCTGATGCAGAGAGATTTAAGAAGCTTCATGGAAATGGTGACATTCAAGTTGGACCTAAAATGATGACTTTTAACAAGTAAAGAAGGGAAGTGGGTGGGGAAGAAGGGTATTTAGCCTGTGCAGAGGCATGGAGGTATTAAATTATGTGGCACATCTGGGTCATGGCAAAATTGCCCAGTTTTCCCATGGAAAAGAGTAAAGGCAGAAGGTGAGGCTTGGACGGCAGAGGAAGAAAGACTATGGTGCCTTGCCTGCCACACAAGGTGGCCAGATTGTATTTTATAAAAAAAGTAAGGAGCCATCAAGGAATTTTGACATGACCATACCTAAGGCTTAGAATGATAACAGTGGTGATATTGTGGAAGATGGATTAAAGTGGAGGGGTCCAGCAATCAGGAAGGAAGGAGTGGGGGATGAGATCTTGAAGTAAGTCTGTGATCTTGAATTAAGGCTGAGAAAGTATGGAGGTAAGAGAGAGAGGGGTGTTGAAAAGTCTTGGGGGTGAGTTCCATGTAAAGAGGTGGAAAAGGGGGGCTTTGAAGACAACTGCTTGGGCTTCTGACTTGGGTGGAGATGCTGTTACTAAAACGGATTTGGGGAGAAAGATCAGGCACACATCTCCTGTGAAGCCTTCCTTGACCTCTCCAGACAGTGCTGACAGCTCCTGTTTTGTGTTTTACATTCTAGCTCTAGATGGCAGCAGCGGTCTTGTGCTAATCTGATTCTCCCTGCCATGGGCTGTGAGTTCTGTAAGGACAGGACCAAACCACATCCACACGGTTATGTGTCTTCTTGGGGAACCTCTCCCATCCTTTTTCTTGCCAGCAGACACCCCCTCCCACTAAAATGCCGAAATCTGTGTTCCTAGCCTCCCTTGCCACTCAGGCCTGGGCGTGGCCATGTGAGTCAGTCCTGGCCAGTGTGAACTGAGGGGACTGTTGGGCCTGGGGCTGGGCAGAGACTTTCTTCCTTGACAGAGGAGCATATTGAAATGGGACACTTGTCTCCCCTTCGTGCTTTAAGGCACTGTTTTGAGAAAATGTGACAGGTAGAGCTGTGGCTGCCATGTTGTCACAATGAGGCAAATGTGAATAATCATAGAAGCTGACAGTGAACCCTGGTATTGTTGAAGCCCTGGACCAAATATGGACTGCCTTTCTCCTCGTATTTCCCTGGCTCTTTACATCACTTTAAATAGGTCTTCTCTTACTCATGTGCCCTCAGAGGCAAACTTGCCCCTAGTAGAGAACCATAGTTCTAGGCAGATACTTTGTTTATATGTCAAAATCTAAAGGACAAATAATAGAAACTACAGAAATACCTGTTATGAATCGCTGGTGAGTACATGAGAATCCATCTAACAGCCTAAGGAATGGGATGGCGGGGAGGACAGAGCCTATGGGGACTGGGAGGCTGTGCACAGGAATTGAGGAGCCAGGTGACATCATGGGTGCTGTGGAGGGGTGATTGGTCTGGCTGGAATGTTCCAGAAAACTCCTAGGGAGTCAGGGTCAACAGCAGACACCAAGAAACAGGCTTGGCAGTTATCATTGGAGTGGATCCAATGACAGTTCTTGCCTACTTCAGGAGCTGAATTTGGAGATGACTCGAGAAAATGCTGCTAGAAGCAGGACTTCCACCATGAAAACTAGTTGATGTTTCCACATCAAGGCTATTAACTGAAGCTGCCTCATTATATTCCATTATCTAGGTTTTAAAGCCTGAATAGAGTAGACTGTCTTTAGAAAAAGGCCTCCCCTCCTCCTCCTTGCTCCTCTTCAGAGATTGTCAGTTTATCCACGGGACAGAGCTCAGCACCTGTGACAGCGCTGCGTGCTCTGTGCAGATAACTATCACACTGTTCTGGAGTTAGTACTGAATTACCAAAGGACAATATGGCAATGAAGAATAGTAAATGGATATTTATTAGTGAGCAAATCTCTTCTTAGGCCTATAATTCCTGGATTAAAAACAACCCAGGTGGCATCCTTTTAAGAAACATTACACAAACACGCCATATTCTCCTCCCTCCCACCATCTAAATTCCTAATATAATTGCCAACGCTCCCCCAACCCCCATTTTGTTTCTAATAAAAATAGAGATCCTTTCTTTGTACCATTGAGATTTTGCATTGCTAAGACCAGGGGGAAAATAAGGGAGGAAAAAAAAAGCCAAGTATGTTTTCAGCTTTTGCAGTAACTGTGGGCTTTAATCAAAATTGATGATTAATGCTAACATCTTTATTTAAATGCCGGTGTTGTTATGACAAGTAAATTCCATTCGGCTGCACAGTGGCCCTATTAAATAAATGCACTGAACCTTTCTTCTTGCCTACAGGTTGGCTCAACAGCCTCCATCCTTCCCTTCCCATCTCCACTGTCTACAGTCCCCAAACAATTGATCATAATATCTTCTGTATGGTAATTAGTCCTGGAAGATGAGCTTTGATTTGAAATTATGATTTATGGAACAAAGGAAAATGTCTCTTTTGGTAAGACTGATACATTCTGAGCTTTAAATTCCCCTCAGGGTGAATTTCTTCAGTTCCTAAGAAGAATCTAGGAAGAAAGCAAAATGATATTTGAACAAAACCTACTGTGTGCTAAGATTTGCTCTCATTTACTTCTCACAGCATCTCTGGGACACAGAGATGTTCAGTGTTCTTATTTGACATACAGACAGAATGAAACTCAAAAGAGTTAATGAAATTTGCCCAAGGCTACAGCACTAGTAAATTTTAAAATCAGGTTCCAAGGACAAAGTGCTGTAGCTCTGACACCCGTCTCTTCCACTTGGGCCAGCTGCTGCCCATTCCGTGAGGTCTAGGAACTGAATTAACCCTAGACAAGGGGAGAAGGGAAAGATGTTTTATCTTCAGTGCCCTCTAAACCACCTTTCTGTATGTGTCTAGTTAGCCATTCCCAATGCATCTGAAAAGTCAGGGTAAAACTGGCCAACTGCTTTAACAAACATCCTCCAATTCAGCGGCATAATGTGATAGATGGTTTCATTGTCCCCAGTTGTCTAGTCTCTTGCTATGTAAGAAGACTGTCATCCTCACCCATTGCCACATGACTCGCAATGCGTCTTTGTGGCAGTGTATTAGTTCGCTAGGACTGCCATAGCAAAATATCACAGATGAGGTGGCTTAAACAACAGAAATTAATTTTCTCACAGTTCTAGAGGCTGGAAGTCCAAGATCAAAGTGCTGGCAGGTTTGCTTTCTCCTGAGGCCTCTCTCCTTGGCTTCCAGATGGCCACCTTCTCATTGTGTCCTCACATGGCCTACTCTGGGTGTCTCTCTCTCTTCTTTTAAGGACACCAGTCTTACTGAATTAGAGCCCCACCTTCATGATCTCATTTATCTTTAATTACCTCTTTAGAGGCCCTATCTCTAAATACCGTCACATTGTTCATTAGGACGTCAACCAGTGAACTTTGCGGGGATATAGCCCAGTCCATAACAGTGGGTAAGTGGATTTTCCACTCTGCTAACTGAGGCTCAGCCATATAACAGGCTTCAGCCAATGAAATGTGAGCAAACATGATGGATGCCAGGTCTGAGCAGAAGCTTTAAGAGCCTTGCGTAGTTGCTCTGTTGTTGGTTCGTTTTCCCCTGTGCCATGAAAACAGCATGTCTCATGGATTCTGGAATAAATAAAACATAAGGAGCATAGTCATAGCCAGAAAGCTGTTATCATGTATTATGAACTATAAATAAACCTTTTTTTCTCTTAAGCTATTGAGATTTTTGAAGTTTGTTACCACAGCATAACCTAACAAAAACTGACCAATACATGTAACAATGTAAACATTTATTAATTCTTGCTCAGTTACAATCGAATGCAGCTTGGATACCTCTCCTTTTATGTTTCTCTTTCCAAATAGTAACTCAGGAATCTGAGCTCCTTGCATTATAGGCTTCTGTTATTTTGAAGTCCTCATGTGTTGACACTCAGATGGAAGAGAAAGCCAGTGATTTCTTGGGAGATTTTAGTGGAGAAGCCTAGATATGAAATGTATCACTCTGTCTTCATGTCTTTGATGAGAATTAATCTCATGGTCTAAACTTAAATGCAGGGGAAGCTTAAGAACAGTTTTCCAGAATGCCCAGGAAAAGGAAATATTGGTGTGCATTTTGCTACCTCTGCTTGGTCACCTCTCCTCAATATTTAATTCCTGAGAGGGGTCCTCTCCTTCAGCTGTTAATAACATCCTGGGGTTATTAACTGACTGTGGCATAAATAGTTGGATACACATCTGTTTTAACAAAGGGCTTTTAAAGATCAGAGAGCCTCATGAACCCCAAAGGAATAAAATGCTGATAATCTACCTAACAGATGAAGCTGTAACCTATGTGCATCTATTCATAAGCCCAGCTGGACCCAAGTGGTTCAGTGAGTATTTTTTAAGCACTTAGCTGTGCCCATGTGAGACCCTGGATGATATGCTGTGAGAAGCAGAAAGTGACTAATTTTGCCAGTGAGGTATTGATAAGGTCATGTGGAAACAGTGACATTTGAACTGGCCCCAAAGATTTGGTTCTGCCAGGGAAGGTAGCAAATGGCATTCTGGTCAGAAGGGCACTGTCATGTGATCACACAACAGAGCACAGTGTGTCATGGGAGG
Source organism: Camelus ferus (assembly GCF_009834535.1). Classification (NCBI taxonomy): domain Eukaryota; kingdom Metazoa; phylum Chordata; class Mammalia; order Artiodactyla; family Camelidae; genus Camelus; species Camelus ferus. The sequence goes on from NC_045732.1 coordinate 15,444,601, forward strand.
TACGAGTGGCAAAGAGTACCCAGATCACAGTGTGCATCTGGCTGGCAACAAGGAGGAGAGAGGACATGGGGAGGTAAAGTGTAGTGGGGTGAATGGTGGCCCCTCAAAAGATATGTTCACCTGGAACCAGTGGGTATGACCTTATTTGGAAAAGGGGTCTTTGCAGATGCAAATAAATTAAGGATTTCCAAATGAGATTATCTTGGATTACCGAGGGGAGCCCCACATCCAGTGACAAGTGTCCTCATAAGAGGAGAACACATACACACACAGAAGGCCATGTGAAGATAGAGTCAGAGACTGGAGTGATGCAGCCACAAGCCAAGGAATGTCTGGAGCCTCCAGAAACTAGAAGAAGCAAGGATTCTTCCCTGGAATCTTTGGAGGGAGCACAGCCCTGTAGACACCTTGATTTCAGATTTCTGGCCTCCAAAACTGTGAGGATAATTTTCTCTTGTTTTGAAGCCATGAAGTTTATATATAGGTGATTTATTATGACAACCACAGAAAAGTAATACATGAGGATGTGAAGAGACTGTTCGATGTCTTTCTGAGGCATTTGGACATCATCCTGGGAGCAGGGGATGGACAGAGGAGGCATTGTTGATAATCCTTAAGGTGGAACCGATATCATCTGCCTTGTACATGAGAAAGGCAACTCTACTAACACAACGTTGTAAATCAACTATACTTCAATTAAAAAAAAGGCAACTCTGGTGGCTCTGAAGGGTATCAGGCAATTAATATCAGTCTGCTTGTTCTTGGGGAGTGGGGTGATGGTGCGCTGTGGGTGAGCCTGAGGTTCAGTGGAGCTGAAGCTGGGACATCTCCCTCTAGAGACACCAGCTATGCCTTGGCCATGAGGTCCCAGAGTCTCTTCCTAGCCAGTGAGTTACCCCAGCACCCTCTCAGAGGATACCTAATGGGCTGCCTTTATCTAGCTCCCAGAATAACCAGTTCATTGCTAGAGGGAGGAGAATGAATCCTTTTCAGTGATTCCCTTCTGTAAAAGGCAGAAATATTTTTATCATTGGGCCATACTTTGCCTCTTTTGGAATACTGACCTCAGAAGTACTCTGAGTTCAGCATATGTGTGGGAGTGTCTCATTAGTTAGCCACCCAGTTCCACTGATGGTTATTTTATTATTTATTACCATATAACAAACCACAGTACTTTGATTTTCTCTCATCATTCTGTGGGTTGACCAGCTCAGTTGTGCACCTCTTCTGCTGGCCTTTCTTGGGGTTTCTCACAGTTGTAGTCAGATAACCTCGGGTCTAGAGTCATCTGAAGGGGCTCACCTGGGTCACTGGGACAGCTGAGCCTCTCTCCTTCTCCATGTAGTCTCAGTACCTTTTCCCTCCACATGGCTTCTCCATGTTGGGGAATGGGACTTCTTACATGGTGATTTTGGGGTCCTAAATGTGAGAATTCCAAGAGGGAGGATGTAGAAACTTTTAGTACTCATGAAAGCCAGGTCTCAAGTTAGGGCAACCTGCCTTCTGCTGCAGTCTGTAAGTTAAAGCAATCACAGTAAAGCAGATTCAAGGAGGGAGAGGTAACCTCCATTTCCAGATGGGTGAAGACAGAGAATTGGCAGTCATCTTTAAACTGTCTCAAGGCTATTTTTGAAAAGTTGCACTTTTGTCATTTTCCTTCAGCTGAACAAATGGGAGTAGAAGAGGCATAGTGTAGGTAGCCAATGAATATTTGATTAATAGATTTATGAATACATGTATGCACACATGCAAACAGCTTGGTTTCAGAATTCCTAAGTCATTTAAGATAGGAGATTTGAGAGTAGCCAAGGATGGAGTAATGAAATTAACCAGAAATACTGTTGAAGGGTTAGGTTCGAAAAAACAGAAAAGCTTCTTGTCCGGGCAAGAGTATAATGTCAGCATGGAGTAGTGTTATTAATTCAGTCATGTCGTTAATTGCAGGCTGGATGTGTACACCACAATGCTGAGCCCGGGGAAAACACAGTGTTTGCTCCTTGCCGTTTAGATGGGAGACTTGTTACAAAGAAATATTAATGACATTTAGTTCCTTTTTTCTTAATGAATTCTAATCTAGCAGATAAAACTGCTACAGGCATGAATTAAGAAAGATGAGCTAGTCACTGAAAAACTTCATAAAATTAAAAAGCTTTTAAATCAATATGTACGTTTCATCTTTACTGAATAATTCTGCATTCATAAATTATTTTCGTTGCTTAACTTTTTCTAACCTTTCCCTTTCTCTCCTTCCTATGATATGAATCCTAAAAGACATCACTTTTCTAACTTAAGATACCATAATTACTTTAATATTATAAATTAAATACTACCAGCTGTACTCATGTTTCAGGCAGCATACAAAAAGTATATCGAAATGCTGGGGGGAAATATCAACAACTTTTTGGGAAAATGTTATTCAAATTAAGAGATGGGTCAGCTGCCCAAATGACTAGGTGACTTTAACGCAGAAATCTCCAGTTGTATATTGTGCAATGAAATTCTTCAATATTTACTACTTTGAGTTGGGTATCTCAAACCATATACCAGGTATTAAATACTCAAAGCAACTTGTTCTCCTGTTTGAACAAATGAAGGTCTCAAGAGGACCAAAGAATACAAGAAACATTCAAAAATGCCTTGAACTTGACAAGCATGTTCCTGGGTACGTTTGCCTAGCCCACTCTTTCCCTCTGCCTGAAACTCACATCCTTGGTGGGACTTGCCCCTAATTCCATTCACAGGCCTGCTCCATTTCAGCCTCACTCCCCAGAGTCACATTTCCTGACCACCCTTGCTAAAATAGCATCCCCCATCCTAAGTTTCTTCTTGGTGTGTGCATTGAGTGTTCGGTTTCCTGTTTATGATTTGTCTCTCTCCACTAAGAGCAGGGGCATTGCTTTCTCACTGCTACCCTACAGTGCCTGGCGCATAGCAGTTGTTCAGTTAATACCTATGTATTATTCATAAGACCAAGTCCCAGAATGCCAGCTTGATGTAATACACAGAGGCTGAGGGTTTGGCCACTCCAAAGTCAGGTACACTTTTCCACAAAAGAGATAGATAAACACTGCCAATATAAGTCCTAGCCCGAGATTCTAACATGGAGGCAGCTGCACCGATTGTGGGAAAGGCTGCCGGGCTCAGATTGGCCTCATTATTCATGGATCATAAAAAAGAATGATTTCTTCCTCTTGGAAGACAGCTTATCAGCAGTGTTTATTGCTTTGTACTAACCATATCCTTGCCATGCTCCTCGTGAAGACAGGCTCTGTCCCTTTCATGGCAGTCCCCTCTCCCAGTGGCCGCTCTCTTTTTTTGTATTTAAGCTCTGAGCTATCTCAGCAGCCTCAAATGATTCATTGGTAAAATATCTTTCGTTTGGATCACTGAAAGTTTTCCAGATGCATGGAGTTGCAGTAAACCAGGAAACGTCAGCAGAAAATCCAACATTTTATTGTATTGCTGCAAAATGATTTTCATTTCTTTCTACACCCAAATCAGTGCCCAGAAATTCCAAAGGATCCAAAACCTCATTGTTTTTCAGTGCCTCCACCATCAGTTCTATTTCAGGAACCAGTTGTACCCACCCACTCTCGATTGGGGAGAATAATTGTATGCATTTGTAGGAATGAAACTGAGTTCCCAAAATATTTGGTGACATTATTGAGGTTAGCTTTGTTTCTTTAGGGACGATCAATATAACGCTAGAATAAATGTAGCATCAAATTGTATTATTTCAGTGGCAGGGCTTCTAATTATGATTCAGTTGATAAATCTGGTGCTAAGCATGCAATAACCTTGCCCTTTTGTTTATGTTTGCCTCTGTGCTAATTTTCTTTTTAAATTAAACTCCTCAGAAGAGAGCTTAAGGTGTGGAATTTTTATTTCAGTTAAGCAGTCCCTGCTTATTCATGGCATAGACCCGGCTCTCCTGGCCCATTGCCAGTCATACTTAAAGAGAGATGAGCTTATCAAGATAGCTTGACAATGCCAGGCACCAGTCTGCTACCTGATAATCTCAGTTTCAAAGAATTTCAAGCAAGAGGTATGGATTTAGTCTACTGTGCTGGCTAGGTAAAAGAACCACTGCCTGCTTCCTGGGTCACTTCACTGGGTACTAAGACTTGAAGTTGCTGGGATTTTGTCTGTTTGCTTGCCTTACTTGGGTCTCCCTAAGTGTAAAACTAGGAAAGTGTGCTTGAGTTCTCACAGCAGCGTGGTTCTGCCAACCCTCAAGACAGCTGATCTACGTAGAAACAGCAAGTTTAGGGCTGGAAGGAATATCTTGACATTCAGTGTCTCTAAGCACAGCACCAATACGAAAGTTACTGAGTAATGGAGAGCATCTGTCTGGTTGTGTAGGACAGTGGTTTCTAAACTAGAGCCACTCCCAGGAATGTCCACATGGTAAGGGTGGTTTACTTAACTCGTGCGGGAGACTGACCTTCATTACAAACATAAAGAGAGCATTTGGGGAAATATTTTCTGTTCCTGTATGGAGAAGTAATGTGTTCTTGCCAAACGTAATTGGATAGTATTTAGTATTTTAAGATGATAACTTGATGAAGGAAGACTTTGTCTTTTCTAAAATGGTTGTTTGTAATTACTTACATATCTATGTTCCTCAAGATTATGAACTCTTTGAAGTTACGAACAATGTCTCTCTCTCCCAGTGCTGTAACCCCAGCCTAGGACAGAGTCTGAGACATGGCAGAGTGTCAGTAATACTTACAGATTGAACGATGAAGGGTTGAATGCTATCTTTGAAGCTAATAGCAATTTATTACCCAAGATGATTTTTGTTGTTGTTTAATTTGTTTGTAGAAGAACAGGAATCGCCACATTATGTGAGCAACAAAACACAGGCAAGACAAATCACACGTAATTCTTGTGAGTGCTGAAGGTCAAGTTCATCCAGATATACTAGTCTGTCGATAAACTTTGGCCCTTTGTGACACTTAATTTCTAGCATTCCAATAAACTATTGGTGAATTTTTCAGTACTTTTGGAAGGTTTTAGGAGATAGTTATTATGAGAAATGCCATATGTTTACCTGTAGGCCATTCTGATTTTTACTAGTAACTGAATTCCCCATGGCCCCAGCACTTAGTGAAATATAGAAGCATTCTGTCCTTCCTCCCCGACGGTTAGCCATATGCTTCCTCATATCCATAGGTAATTCTTACACATCCCTCCCTCCTGAGAAGGAAGAACAGCTCACATATATGAAGACTCATTCCAAAATGAGAAGCATGGACGGTGTTTAATTTACTTAAGAAATACTTCAGCTTCAAGTATTTAAAAGCTTAAAAGAGCAGTACCTTTGTTGGAATAAATCCAGTGTTCAAAGTTTGAGGAAATCCAGTAGGCTTCAAGCAAGCTTCTAAATTCATCCCCTAGTTTAGAGGACTTAGGCAAGGGAGACTGAAGGCATGGCGGTTATTTTAAGCACTATTGAAATTGTGGAGGTACATCTTTATTGCTCTGCAAGTTGAAAGGCTTTTCTCCTGTGCTGAAAACATCAGGTCCTCTTCCTCCTTCCTAAGGCCATGTGTGTGTGATGCTAACAGGAGCCCTGTTAAACATCAGTCCCCAGTCATCAGCTGTGACCAGGGGCTTCCAGATAGGACATGTGCAGTGGAGAAGTGGAGAATTAAAGAAAACCCATCACTCGGGTGCATGTGAATGCTAAGGCTTCGGAGATGGACAAAGGCTAAACATTATTGCAAATCGGCTTCTGGTTTGATGCATATAAAATAGCAAGGGAGAAACCTCCACTAACCCTTCATTTAATAGTAACTTTGTTTCAAACTCTTACCCTATGGAAATCTTCTGAGTGATTATGTTGATTTCTAGTTGCAAGATATATTTTAAAATGTATCATTACTTAAATAAAAATATTTAATTTCAAAAGTGTTAAAAATCAAGGCACAGAGGAAGCACAAGTAAGGGAGAAGCAGTAACCTCCCTCCTCATGAAGTCAACTGCAAATGAGGAAATGAAAGTTTCCCCCAAATAGTGACTTTTTAAACATCTATGTAAGACCAGATTTTTGTGTCTAACAAAGAGATATTAAGAATTAGATTGTCTTCTATAGTATCGGTCTCTTTTTTTCAGAATAAGTAAAAGGAAAGCACATGGGATCAGTTTTTTCATTGTGTCAAAATTCATAAATAATGAATTTTTTGTTTAGTTTGCCAGTTTAACTTCTTTAAAGTGCACAATTTGGGAGCATTTAGTATATTGCACAGCTGTGCAACCATCAGAACTAGCTAATTCGAGAACATTTTCATCACCCCAAGGGAAACCCCATATCTGTTAAACAGTCACTTCCTATTTCCCACTCTTCCCAGCTCCTGCAACCAAGTACCAGAGTTAGGCAACCACTAAAATAAATATACTTTCTGTCTTTTTGGATTTACTTATTCTGAATATTTCGTATAAATGAGATCAATTTTTTTAACAGGGGAAAATCTAAGCCAGCAATAGCCATCATTTGATAAAGCTTTAGGCAGTGCAGTCCATGTATGAGGCATACATGCACATGGTAGGTGAGGAAAACAGCTCTCCCAAGGAGAGGCTAGTACCAGCAGAAGATGCTCTAATAATCTGGAGGCTGCTGCTTCTATGACTACCCACCAGAGGTCACCCAGAACAGTTGCTAGTCCTTGCACCCTTGGACCCTGAGCCATGGTGGTGGCAAACAGGATAGGAAGCCACTCTCTGAGCCAACACCTCCCAGTAAGCTGAGGGTAGCAGCATGTATGTCTCCAAACCATGGTTATGCTCCAAAATTCCCTCCGTCCCTCTCTTGGAGCAAAACACCAAAGTTCTGTGCACCATTGCTGAGAAAAGAGAGCTGAAAAAGAAATCCACTGTTTTTTCCAACTCGAGAATGCTGGTTTGATGTTTCAGGAAATGCCATGAGAGCAGCGGCTTTGTAATGGGACTGCACATTGATATCACCTGGGAGCTTTGAGAAATCTTGATGCCCAGGTGCCACTTCATATTATTTACACTCAAGAAATAAGTGGCCGAGCTGGGAGTCCATCTCCAGGGTTCAAGGTCATGGCTACACTGCCTCTACCTTTAATTTTGCAGGTAGATGATGTCTTAATGGAAAATGATCAAATTATAATAAAATAAATATCAAAGTGAGCAAAAATAGAAATCTCTGACCACAGCTCATGTCTATAATCCTTTAAGTCTGAAATGCCCAAAGCTTGAAAAACAGAGAGTATTGTAAGTTTGGCCCCAAAAACTTGTTTGTGTTCAAGACCTGAACTGAATCAATGTGAGGTCATGCATGATCTCTTTTTACTACCACCCCCCAGGGTAAGTAGTCGCATTTTTTGTGGCGCAGGTGTTGGGTTTTCCTACTCCTTGCTATGACAGACTCTGTTACATAATATATGGCTGTGGAAATCCTAAGGGCTGTGTACCAAGTATTTCCTGCTCTCAACTCTCTGGGCATCTTGTAGGGTTGCACTTCCCCTCCTTTTTGAAGTTAGATGTGACCATGTGACTTGATTTGACCAATGAAATGTGAACAGATGTGATAATGTCACTTCTGGGCTGAGGTTTTAGGTGGCAGTTTGAAATTAGCTTTAACTCTTTCTCTCTGGAACTCTGACCAGCCATGCTCCTGTCTGTCTTTGCTCTGACAGCCTGGACCTGGATGAGATACAGAGCAGAGCCCACACCAACTTAGATTTTGGAGATAGTTGTTACTGGAGCATAATCTAGCCTATCCTGACAGATACAGTGATACAAAGTACCACCTTACCTTTCTAAAATCTGAAAAATTCTAAATTCTGAAACAGATCTGGCACCAAGGGTATCAGGTAAGAGATTGTGGATCTTTATTTAAAGATTTGAAATTGGGTTTTTCCCCAAGAAAATTTGAACTGTGTTATTGCTTTGAGCACAGCTATTTCCTGACATGATTAAACTAGCATCTGGGCAGTGGCCTCTGGCCTGAGCTCTTGGAAATGAGGAATTGTCTCATTTATCTTGGTAGCCTCAATGCCCAATGCTGAGTGAACTCTTGGTAAATAGGCACTGAAAAAAAAAAAAAGGGTGGCACAGACAGTTAATACCCGGAGCTTGAGGCTCCAAGAGAAAGAGCAAAATGAGAAGATATAAGAGGTGAAGGCAAAAGTTATCTATTTCATCTAGTTCGCGATTTTGCCTTGTTCAAATAATGAACTGGAGACAGAGCAAATCCTGTTGGAAAGGACGATATAGTGGCTGTAAGTAAATGCTCATGGGTGGATGTCAAGATTAATTGAGGTAATTTGAACAAGTAAGGCTCTTAGCACAGAATTGGTTTATAGTTAAGCTGTAGTAAATGTAGCTATTATTCATATTAATTAAAAACTAGATAGCAATCCTCATGAAACTGTATTAGGGAAAATTGGCTAATACAGTGGTTTTCAAACTGTGCTTTACTGTGTTCCATGGATTCTGAAGCATCTCTTCAGTACCTCTAGGGTGGGAAATCTCAGAGCCCTGGGGAGGAGAGGGGGCAGCTGAGTGGGTAGGGCCTGAACCGTCAATGCCCACTCCAACCTCACCAGCTCTGCTTTTTAGCCATCATGGATTAGCTGCCACAGAGGATTCTGTTAGAAGAAAGGGTCCTGTGGAAAAAAACAACCTTGGAAACCACTAGAATAATATATTTTAGAGAGACCTTCAGCAGCAAGTGTTGAAAACCAAGGCTTTTAGATGAATTTCATTTTAAAATAAATGAATTAACAAGTTATCCATGATGTACTGGTATTCTGGCTAATTAAGGTTTTAATGTAGCATTTTGACATAACATTTTAAAAAATATTTAATGCTCTAGCAATCACGAGCATATAGATCCTTACATTTTCCCTGCCTCCTCAAAAACCAGATAATAGACTTAGAAATTTGTATATTAATCACATGAGAGCTCTGCTAAGCTAGAATTTAATGAGATATTACTTAAAGCTCCTAGCGTCTCCTCCTTGGGTGATGAACTAGTGGCTCTGTGGGGCTCACTATTAATGTTCTGTTTTAAGGTATAGTTGGAGACTTTGAGGAAAGCCTATTGGGTGGATTCTATTTTCTGAGGACCCACTGATGTGATAAATGTGACATCACTGAATAACATTAGCTCAGTCTGACTTTTGAATTGTGTGGGCTGTGGGAGGTGTGTGTGTACAAGATGGAGGTCTCCGTATGGGCTCACTGACCCATGCAGTCTCACAAGATGATGCTTTTCCTACTTACCCTTGCTTCCTGTTGGTGCTTCAAGGATTCCTGGTCCTGGGGGCCCTTGAGGGGAAAACAAAAAAGAGACTTGAAACTTCCAGAGTATTTGTTCAGAAGGGGGAGGGTTGGGGGTTGCTGCTTAGAACACCTAATCCAAGTTAGAGACTTTTAGGAAATGAAAAGTTTCCAAAGACAAATCTGATTATTTTGAAATTTCTAGAGTGAACCCTGCAAAAGTGCGTACATGTATATTGGTGAAGGGTTGCTAGAGGGAGAATCGAATTATTTCCTTTTCCTCTTTCTCATATCCAGAATGTCTCTGATTTTCAGGATTCTTAACCAAGTGCATTATTATTAAAAGTTGACTTGAGGTCAAGGATAGGCTCAGTGAGGGCTGCGGCTGGCCTCAGACAAAGATGGAGAAAACTGCCACCTGGGCCCAAACTGGCTTAGAATGGTCTCTAGGAACAAGCACTCAGTTCCACGCAGGAAGGAATCAGTGACAGGAATCTTCACATCTCTTATTTATTAGAAGTCTCTTCGGTGGTCATAATACTGCCATTTAATGGTTGATGAAACTGACTTTGAGAATCTAAATGACAAAACTTAATTTAAACTCAAAGTGTTTGATGTTAAGTTCTGCCATTTTTCCTCACCTACCGGAACGTCATTCCTATGTTTAAAACACAACTGGAAATATGGCCTCTTTGACTGTCCTAATTCTGTGGGCGATGTGTACAGTGCCTGACAACACTGAAATCACAAATCCTCTGTGTGCAGGTCTAACGAAATCCAGCAGACGTTTCATAGGCTTGACTGGTTTTGTCACACCAGGTTTGGCTACTATTTCTAGGGTGAGTTTTGTTCACGGTCTCACTTCAGAATTAACTAAGAGAAGTGAGTTTTTAAGAGGATTCCATCTGGGACTCGTTGGAGAAAGGATATGAAGTTAACTTTTGAGGCCTAGGTATAGCTCCCAGGTAGGCTGTTTCTAAATGGCTGGAGACTAGTTGCTTGAGGGGGCAATCACATTCCTCCTGACTCCGAGTCTGAGTGCGGCAGGTGGGCTGTGGCTTGGCAGAATTTGAGGATTCTCCAACTTGCCTATGAGTTGCCCACTGGCTGAGACAATGTCATATTCATATTTTAGACTCCCAGAAGGTTCTTGCTTGTTTTTGTTTTTTTTTTTAGTTTGTGTAATTCTTAAAGTCACTTTTATTTATTTTTTAAAACTGAGATATAATTTACATACCATGAACTCACATACCCTTTTAAAGTGTCCACTTCAGTGGTACTTAATATGTTCACAAGATCTGGCACTTGGCACTGAGCCTCCTGTGCCCAGTGGGTGAGCCAGCCCTGCTTTCATGAATACTCTGGCCACTGGTCAGTGTTATGGGTGGACCGAGGGCCCATGGGAGCCTTATCCTCTTAAGCAGAGCTTTAAGAGAATAAGAATATGCAGGCTCTTTCCCTGTCAGGCTAAGCTTGGCGCTTTTATTTCTTGAAGCTACAAAATCAACACTTCTTGGTACATCAGGATGAGAGCATTAAATCACAGCTGGAGCTGTACAAGGGAAGTCGTGTTTATCAGAGTAACCACCTCCTCAAATTTATCGCAGATGCTGCAGTTTGCATCCCAGGGGAGCAAAACCTAATCTGCCTTCCCCAGAGCCCAATTGTAATCTTTGAAAGGCAGTGGGAACTGGCAGCTGTCCAACCAATGCCTTCTTTCTCCTCCCATTGCAGGAGGTGGATGCTTGAGATTGAAGCAATTACTCAAAGCTCAAAAAAGTGTATTTGAAAGGCCCTGATTTTTTGCATTTCTCCCTGTCCTAGAGACTCTAGGAGGGGCAAAGCTAACCCTGAGGACGTATTTGCAGCCATTACCCTACCCGCATCATATAGCATCTCCCCTGACACCAACATTTCCCTTTGGGATGGCCACCCTGGCCAAGGCCGTTGGGACTCCCTGGCTGAGGATGGCAGAATAGACTCAATGTGGGGACCATCAGCAGCATCAGCATTGCCCTGAAATTTGTTAGACATGCAAAATTTCAGGCTCCACCAAAAGCAGAAACTGAGGGCGATGTTCAGCAAGCTCTGTTATAACAAACCCTCCAGGAGATTCTTTTGCACATTAAAATTTGAAATGCACTGAGAAGACCATGATCAGGTGGGATTCAGAGTGCAAGAGATAAAGAGATTGGCTGGTACAAAACTAATAAAAAAAAATCAAGTGACCAGCTCCAAACTTCTGAAGCTTATATACATGACCACGAATACCCACACACACATTGTAGCATATTCATATAGGCTAAAAATGAATGAGACTGCCCTCTCCTACCTGCCTCTGTTGTTTTATCATTTGTTAATATCCTTCTACCTTCAAGACATTCTTTTTTGTTAACTTCGTTGCAAATAGACTAAATTAAGAAAGGAAAAAAGTAGTGATGAGCAAGGGGAAAAAAAAGGAGACTTGAATTTGTTTTCTCATTTCATTTCATTTTTAGATCCTGGGATTTAGGAGTCAAAGATTCTTGACCAGGGTACTATTTAAAACTTCTACCTGGATTTCCATTGTCAAATAAAAACTAAATCCAGATTTAGATAAGGAAAGACTATTCAAAAAGATTATTGCAATAAGGGAAGGGGACCATTGCAATAGGGAGAGAGAACTCTGCAACACAGTGAACATTCAGTCCATAAGATCTGCAGGCATCTCAAAAGGCCAGGCAGAAAGGAATTTTCAAATGTAGTGAGGGGTAAATAAGGCTAGAAAGAACCAGATATTGGGGAGGGGAATGAACGGTGGTATGATCCAACAGTTTGAATGGGAAATGTCTTTCCTTGGGGTCAGCTGATTCTTGTGAGGCGTCAGTGAAGAGGGTTGGCTGTTTGGCATTCTGATGCTGTCAGCAGGCATTTTGTCCAGACTGGTCAGTGGGACCAGTCCAGTTAATCATTCATGGCAATGAGTGGGAACATGGAGGGTCTGTGTCTGGTGTTGTCCAGGTAAGTCCACCAGTCTTACTGGAGTCATATGGGGATGGTGGTTCTCTGTAGTAAGGAAGCCATTCCCCAGAACACAACAGGTTGGAGGGATTTCTTAACCTTTGCTGTTTTCCACGCCCCCAGGACTCAGGTCAAGTTGAACATTGTCACTGTAGATCTTTGGAACATTTTAAAACATAAATCTCTTTAAAAACACACACACACAAACCTCTTAGCATTTATTTAATAAAGCAATTCTCTTTAATACAGAACACATTTGTTGACTTCAGTTTGGTACATGATTTAATTATAAACTGATGTGTTTTGTAATTAAAGAGAGTATGCTTTTTTGGATAAATGCTAAATTTCTCTTTTAGGAGAGGAACCAGTAACCAAACTTAGCTTTAAACACATGCAAATACATAGCATAGATTTTTTAAAAGGTACTTTGAGGATAGATAGAATTGAGTCAACTATTTAAAGCTGGATGGAAGAGTTGCAACTGAAGAAGATGCTACATAATTTTTCCCACGTCAGTAAATCTGGTATACACCACTGTGTGACTTTGGTGAACAAAGAAATGCTGCGCAGTCATTAATTACAGTAATGAGAGGACAGTGTGGCTTAGAGGGTGTTCACAGGTTGTCCTATTAGCACCTCCTAAAAATAATCATCATGGCTGAAGTGCTTTTTTTTTATGTGGAAAGCTTAATAATTAAAAAAAAAAAAACCTAAAAACAGGGGAATCCTTAAGTAGAGGTGAGGGAGGAAAAAAGGTTAATTTTTTAAACCCCACTTTTTTCAGTGCTGTAGTCCACTATGACCATCAGCTGCCTACAACTTCTATAAAATAAAGCAAATCCCTTTTAATACCATCCTGGAGTCTCGCCATAGTGTTCTACAGTTTGCACTGTTGTTCTCTAATATTCTAGCTTTCATTATAGGATCATAAATTGATTGTAGGAACTGCTAATTTCCACTGAGGATTTGTTCTTAAGCTTGTTGGTGTCCTTGGGGGCTTTTTAGCAGAGTAAGAAGGCCTTATCACCAGGGACGAGTCTAAAACTCCTCCCAAACAGCAACAATAAAACCATTTATTAAGAATCAGCCAGACACTGTCTTAGGCGGTGATAAAATTAATTCTTTTACTGAGACCCACAAAATGGAGGCTACCCACGTGGCCTTGTCTCCATCACAAATCTAAACCTGAGTCAGCCTGCAATTATGGTAAATGCCTCACGGTCAAGGAAACCTAATACTAATCACAATTCTCCAACTCAGGTAAGGTAGTGTACCTTACCCTACAAAATATCAGTTTATACATTTTATTTCATTTAAACCTCACAACCTATTTAGTGGATATTGTTTCACTCCACAGATGGCAAAATTGAATTTCCAAAGTTTAGTCTCTGTCTTATCACTGCACTACAGGAAACTTCTAAAATGCATGGCAAAGAAAGGGGTCCCTTTTGAGCCCAAATTTCTGAAGGATGAGTAAGGGGTCATGGCAGGGGTGAAGGGGGCTGGTCTTTCCAGCTTCTCTCAGCTGTGGGCCTCAGCGACTTCACATTTTAGGCTTATCTTCGCCAAGTTGCAGAATCAGTTCTGACACAGGTGGGCAGTATGGTAATGATTATGGGATTCAGGATACCCTACCCCAAAATATGGTACCTCGGCATCTTGACTATTTTATGCTGAAAGAACTTGAGAAATGGCAGGTACAGGAAGGACTCTCTGACCTTTGCCTGAGGCAGGTCATAAGACCCTCGAGTGAGAGGTGCCCTCCCCACACCGGAGGAACGGAGCATCCTTATCTGTGCAGATGAGGGACGCTGGGGGACATCTGAACACAGAGGCCTTGCTGGGTTTCCCCCAGTTGACGACCCTTAGCTCATGCCCTTTGTCCTTTCACATTTTCCCATGACTTCTCACTCTTCCTCAAACCTAGTACAGAAACACTCCGGTGTAACTGTTTCTGAAACCAAGCAAGACCCTGTGGTGCCTTCCCAAGTACAAAGGCCTTTCTCTGTCCCCTATTTCTTGTTTATAGGAAAAAGGTTTCAGCCTCCTAGCCCTTCCCTGAGTCCAAAGGGCAGATTCAAACAGTTACTAATTAGGGGAGTGAGGGAAAGCAGAAAGAAACGATACTGCTGAGACAGGGCCTAGTCCTGGTTCCTCCTGAGGGTGTGCACGACAGTGTGATACAGATCTCACAGTTCTCCTGTAGGAACTAAGGCCCCCACCCAGGTGGAGGATGGCGACTTCAGGCTGAGCACAAGCTCTTGCACCCCAGACTGGTTGGAACCTGAAGGCGGATGATAGAGATTCCTGGAACACCTCCCTGTTAGCTCCCCACCAAGCAGTCAGAGGTGGGCCACACACCCTGCAGTCCTCCCCACAAATTTTGCCTATAGACATTTCTTCCCTGAAACCCATCAGTGAATTCGGGTCTTCTGAGCGTGAGCCACCCTTGTTCTCCTTGCTTGGCCCTGTGCAATAAACCTCTCTCTCCTCCAAACTCTGACATTTGGGTTTGTTTGGCCTCACTGTGCATTGGGCACATGAACTTGGGTTCAACAGCATTTCTTCAGGTCTTCATTTCCTTATGAAGTCTCCCAGGTCACACAAAACTTAACTAAATTTAGGTGCTTTTCTCCTGTTAATCTGTTTTTTTTTTTTTTTTTTTTTTTTTTTTTTTTTTATGGTGGCTCCAGCCGAGAACCTAGAAGGGTAGAAGGAAAAGATATTTTTCTTTCTATACAATGGCTCAAGGCTGCTGGAAGACGTAGTCTAGAGTTCTTACTGCCTGCCATGTGCTCCATCTCTGCTGTGTTCACCAAGCCCCCACCCTCCCCGGCTCTCTGCATATATAGAGCTTGTTAAATGAAATAAAACCACACAATGTGAGAGTTGTGGGTTAAGTTTTTTTTGGAGCAAAATGAGGACTATAGCCCGGGAGACAGCATTTCAGACAGCTCTGAGGAGCTGCTCTGAAGAGGTAGGGGGAGAGGTCAGTATTAGATATGATGTTAATGAAGGGGGGCGTGCAGTCAAGCCCACAGTTAGGCAGAGGCTGCGGCTAGTCACGAGGAGCAGATGTCACCGTTAATTATTTTAGTGCTTTTCTAGATGTGAGGAGATGCAAGAATTTGGGCTAATAAAATCTTCTCCTGAAAATATCTAGCTGTCTGAAGGCCTGTTTTGCATTTTCCCAGAGCACAGAGCGCCTCGTTCCTGATCTCCACCCTGAACTCCTTTCAGGGTGTGTTGGAGGTCAGTGGCTGCAGCGGCTCATGATTTAATCCAAGCAGAGTTAGATGGCAAGTGCCAACGTGATCCAGTCCTTGTAGAGACAGATAGCAAATGCCAATTTTTAGTTGGCAAGCTCTTGCCCAGTTCTACCCAGTGTCCTTATTAGCATGTCACTTTCCCTACTGGAACTGGAGGCTGTCCTGACTCTCTATTCTATTTCTCACTTTCCAAAAGGTGATATTGTGGTAAATTCAATTAATTGTTATTATATTATTAACTAATTAAATTAATTCTATTACATGAAGTTTGGAGAGCGAGGACTGCTTTAGAGAACATTAGCTACTCAAAAATAACATAAAACCATTATGTAAAAAGATGCTGAATATAGTAACAAGAGCTAACTTCATTGTTAGTACAGTTAGATTAACCCTTAGTGGGATTCAGGGATGCTGTGGTCCTGTGATACCTGTATGCACAGTTTACATTAGCCTCTAGTGTGACCTAGCTCTTCCTTGCTTGGGGACAATACCTCTTTTATCAATATGCTTTCTTTTGTGTCAAAAACTCTTTGAAACATTCTCCTGTACCAGTTTTAAATATCATCTTTGTTCTCTTTTCATCTTTGGCGTTTCAGAAAATAAACTTAGAAGGTTTCAAAAGCATTAGAAAAACTCTTTTTCCATGTTAAAGTTAGAGAACTGAGGTAGAACTGTTTTCCAAAGGAGGCAGGCTGGTTACTAATATATGTTCTAGGATCTGGCCCTCAGGTTTGGAGTTTCAGAAACGGGAATTGTGTGATACTCAGAGTCAATCAGCCTTAAATGTAGCCTAACCATACTCACAAGAGGCTGGTTTATCATCAGAGTCATAATTTATTTGTTCACATTGAGAAATCCAATTTGCAAGAAGACTAGAATACCTCTTGTATCTGGTATTGCATTTTATCCCTTACAGAAAAGCTGTGGCTTTTGGCAAGCCAGAGAAATAGAACAAAAAAGAGATAGATGAACTCACTGGCTGACATCATCTCCCTCTAGATCCTTTGAATATTAACAATGTTCTGGATAGAACCTTTTAATGGATAATTTTTAACAAAAGGTAAAATCATGACTCATATGAATATAAAATGAACACATAAAATATTTTATGTAATTCATTAATTAATTGAGGGCCCCAGAAAGATGTTACAACCAGTTTGAAGTCAGCTTAATGAACCATTGATTTGTATGGAGTAAAGAAATTTTCAAGTGAATATACAAATGGACGCAAAACTGGCTTTTTCCCAAGGAGTGTGGTTGAGGGAGTCAACTGCCACCAGACAATTTATTTACTTATCTATAGGCAAGAATTACTTGACATTGCCATTATCTACAATTTACTGTTGTAAAATAGCTCAAAGAAAATGAAAGGCTAGAATCAGACAACCCAGGAGGTTGTGCTCTATACAGTGCATAGTTTTCCCATTGGAGATACCCAGTAATCTTTTTGCTTATTCCTGTTTTTTTTTTGTAAACTTGTCTGACATCTTTTGATGGGCATTCATTATCTTGAAGGTCAGTTGTAGAACTGATTTTTCCTGGCCTTTAGATACCTTTGTTCCCTCCCATCTTCACTGGCCAGCTAAGGTTCCTTAACAATATACCTTAAGGAAGTAGCTTTTATTATTTAGAGTGTTAGAAAACAAAATTCAACTGAGTAAATTTGAAGATCTAATTGGCTTTATTCAACGACTCATGAATCAGAAAGCAGCCCATCTAGCAGAGAGAAGGGTGCTCTGAGGGGCTGTACAAAATGGAAGATCTTTATAGGCAGAAAGAGGGCTGGGTAAGAAAGTATTAGCAAAAGAAAAGAAAGGACTGTTTCAGGCCAGGCCTTCTTCTTTTGCAGGGAAGGGAATGGCAGAGGTCTTTATCATGCCAGTAACCTCACTAGAGTTGGTCAGGAAATTTCATATTGATTGTTTTAAAGGTAACATTTCTGGAATGGATTGGAATTCCAGTTGAATATTGGTATGCTATTGTTGGGGCAAATGACTCCATTTTGGGCTTGTTATTTCTTTTAACAAAAACAACCCTTGATTGGTATTTTGTGCAATTAAAATTAAGTACTTAATATATTAATTCCCAAACCTGGTTGAATAGAACCATCTAATTGGATTTGCAGAAATACAGACACCCAGGCCCCTCTCTGGATTTTCTGATCCAAGTTCTTGAGGGTTGGTGCTTTAGGACATATACATCTTTACAAAATTCATATTAGGAGTCTATGGATATACTCTGAATTAGCAACAAAGGGGCCTGAAAGGGGGAAATGTCAGTCTTGATGGAGAGGAGGTGAAAGAGTAGAAAACTAACAAGATGGCTGTTGAGTTGTTCCGACCTGTACTTTTAGCTAAACTGATCTTACCACTAACACGCTCCCCCCTGTGCACCCTTTTCTTAGAATAACTTATCCTTTTATCCTAGAGGTCTTGAAAGAAGGTCATGCACTGAACCTCAAGAAAATGGGAGACCTTCCTAAATTCCTCTATAACAACAGCAAGTTCTTATCAAGATGAAAGGAAAGTAGCCCCTGCTCACACCCTGATTGTTATCACCTTCCTATTCCCATTTTTCTACAAAACCCCATGACCCTTACCCCAAGGTGGGTTCCCAGTCTTTAAGGCATTAGCTTGCCATGACTCCCTTTGCCTGGCAAAGCAATAAAGCTCTTCTTTTCTAATTCTCCCAAAACTCTGCCTCTGATTCTCAATTTGGTTATCGGGGTACAGAGGCCAGTTTTTCAGCAACAGAGGGTTGAGCTAGAGGAGCCATTGAGGCGAAATTGGTGGGACCTAGTGACAAATTGAATATTGTAGTGGATAGTGGGAGAGGAGGAGTTTTCTTGAGTTGAGGATTACTTCCAGTCATTGAGCAACTTGTTGGGTGATGGTAAGGCTCATTATCATCTTTACAATATTTAAATAATCAAGATATTCACATTAGTATAGCTTTTCCCTCCATGACCAATCTGGAATTAATTTCAACATTTACCATCACTTTAGAAAGAGGCATTTTATGATAGAATGTAATTCTCTATATTGCCCTTATACTATTATATACCAAAATCCAATATGTAAATATAGGATATATTTGGTAGTTTAGACTCCATTAAAATTTAATTAAATGGGCTTTAAAAAATCATAATGCCCAAAAAAATGTAGTTTGTGTCCTGAAAAGAAGTCTTAAATGAGAAGACCAAACTATTTATTATTACAGATTGTATTTGTGATATTGTGATGTTGGGGAGGAAAAAGTTTTCCTCGACCCTCTTAGAGTCCCTGGATAGGTCTGAAAATTAAACTGACAAAGGGATTAACAGGAAAAAACAATAACCAAATGTATTTAATACGAGCTTTCTATTATTTGGGAAATGCCCTCATAAGGAAACGTTACCCAATTGGTCGACCAGACCCACACCAGGGTCCTAGCCTGGGCCCCGGGCCAAGACCACTTGTCTCAGGAGACTCTTTTTCTGATTGGATTCATGCAGCCAATAATGAAACCAATGCTGAGCCTGGAACAGCATCAGCTTTATTCAATGGCCAACGATTGGAGAAGCAGGAACCTAGTGTGCAAATCAATCTTTCAACACGTTTATAGTAGAAACGCCAAATATAGAGGAGGGTCGAAGTAAAAGGGAGGAATTGGAAAGGGTGGAAAATGTTTTCTGTTTAAAGTTTTCTTGTCTTGCCATAAAATATGAATTTTATTTCACAGTCTTGCACAGTATTGTCACACTTCCTGAACGCCATATTTTGTATTTACTGAATCAATCATGGGGTATTTTTTAAGCACTGTGCTTGACAAAAGACATCTAAGACACAAATCCCGCCTAAAAAAGGCTTTAAATCTGGTGAAAATATTTACAAAGGTGGAAATAAAGAAGCTTCTATACAAAGAGTGTAATTAATTAAACCTTTTCTATGCCGAGGAAATATATTCACATCTAATCATAGTAGTTATTTTCGCCTTAATTTGCCTCCATTTACCATAGCAATGGGTTGAAAAGATAGCATAGATATGTAAAAATAATCTATGATTTCAAAATGTTGTAACCAAGACTTTTCTCATGAATCTGTTATTTTTCTAAGGCATAATCAATAAGTAACACCAAGTCGGATTTTGCTTTCTTTCTCTTGTTTAACATTTCCAGTAATGCCAAGTGACAATTCCTTTGATTCATGGACTCTTGCTTTGATCCAGAATCCTCCTGAATGCTTTATCCCTTAACTCTCCATCTAAATGTATTTTTAAGAGACTAACTTGTATGAATGCAGCTGATTTTTTTTTTAAGTAGGATAGTTAAACATTCTGCGTGGCCACACTTATTTGGATTACACTGGAGGATTCTCTTCTAATTAAGCTCATTTCAGGTCCTACTTCCCTAGCCATCAGCAAGTAAGTGGCTTGAGTGTGATTTTTTATCATTTTTCTGGGTTTCCTATATGCTTTTCATGGCAAAAGTTAACAGCAATTTTTTAAAAAGTGCTATTGCTGTCCTGGAGTTCGAACTGAGCAAAGACTTTAGATGTAAATATATTTTATCCATGTTGGAGCTATTTCCCATTTCACTGCCTTCAGAAATTGGAGACACTGTCTCCTCCACCCATTACTACTGAAAACATACTAAGTCATGAACTGTTTTTGCATGGACAGGGCTGCTATATGGTGGTGTGTTGTGAACCTCTGATGGGTGCATTTTTAAGTTTAGATTTAGAGTCACAATTTACTGTCTCAGTTACAACTGTGCCTCCCAAGGGTCTCTGAATGACTTTTATTTGCACAATGCATTCATAGCAATAAGCTTTTGAATTTGTAAATTTCCAGTGCCTTGAGCTCTTACCATCGGCCCTGATCATTTGCATTTTTACAGTGAACACCTGGTCTTGCAGTTGCTGGACCAGATGCTGGTCTTATAGGCTCTGGAATGGAGGGGAAGCTCACCAGCTGGCTTCAGCTTAAACCCAGACTAACAGGAGCCTGGGACACACCGAGAAGTGGATGACTCTTGGGCAGTGTGGAAATTGACTAGCGGCAGCTATAGTGGGTTTGTTTGTTGCAGATGCTACAATCACTGACTCTTGGTTTTCTCTGAGAAGTAGAAGATTCGCAGGAATCTTCACTGAAGTAGATAGATGACATCTAGAATTCTGTGTCCCCTCTTTTCTCTGTTTGACCATCTAGGTCCACCAAGTGTTTCCATTTCATCTTCTCTGCTCTTGCATTCCCTTTTCCTGTGACCAGCTGGGGAGCCCTTAACTGTGCCCCCCACAACTCCCATTGTTTGGGCCTTGGGTCTAGTTCACAATAAAAGCTACTGTTTCCTGCCAGGTACTGTACTAATATTTGCAACAGTCCAATGAGATACTAACATTTTCTCCTCTTCCCTCTTCTTTCTCAAGATAAGCAAGGCACAGAGAGGTTAAGTAACTTGCCCAAAGTTAAACTAGGGTAATGGGTAGCAGAGAGGGTTCAAATCCAGGCAACCTGGTTCCAGCCCCTGTGTTTTCAACCAGCAAGCCATTGGTCACTCAGGTAAGCTACAGGCCATCTCTGCCCCATCCTTCCCAGTTTGGGGAAGCAGTAAAGGTACTTATTTTTGCCACTTGTAACCTCATGAGGCCTGACAAATAGACCAGCCAAAACCCATTTGCTTTTATTTCGACTTTCTTATTCTCTGGTCGGAGAAAATAAGGAACCAGTAGGGGGTTTACTTTCAAATATTTCAGCTAAGTAAAGTTTTAGTATCTCCTGTCTATATCTCATTCAGTCCAGTGTAGGTATTTTTTCAACTGACGTTTGCTACCTTCGTAACTATTATTATAAATGGGAGTTTCCCGGGGGTGCTATTAGCTATTGTGTGGTTGTTATAGGGAAGTATTTTAAAAAGGTGGTGGGCAGTCCTGAGGAAGACAAGATAACCATGAGTTTGTTGGCAGGAAGAAGGATGCCTGATGAGGGATAGGAAACTCAGCTGTTCCATGAAGAAATTTAGGATTGTTGAAATGATTTTTCCCTGAAACTTTTGATGATTATGTAAACCACTTGCTTGTTTTGAAGTCACTGCGCTTTGGTCAAAAATGCCTATCATTTATCTCATACAGCAGTCATTGAAGAGAGCAATATATCCCCAACCAAGAGTGTCATAGAGGTTGCATCACATTTTGGGACAGGTAGAGGCCTTGAGGCTGTAAAGAAACTTCTAACCAGATGCTGGGGTGGGAAGTCAGTGTATGAGACAATTTCAGGCAAGTCTATTATCAAAGTAGAATTTACAGCCAGGCAGGCTATGAATGGATGTGAAGGCAGTAAACTTTGGCCTGAACAATCTGGATAATTGGATCTTATCTCCAGCCGTATTGTGTCAGTGGAGACTGACAAAAACAGAGGTTATTTGTCATCAGCATTTCCTCTTTGCAACAGGACTACTAAGAGGGGCCCCTTTTCAGCCCTCTCAGGATGGCGAAGTGCCTTGAATGTCTTCTTGTCACCTCTAGCACAGCCCCCATCCATTTACTGAAACCAGGCTGAATTACTGAACTTGCTTATCAATGTTGATGAATTCGGCAGTGGAGAAGCATGCCCCTAGAACGTTACTGCTGGTGCAGTTCCATCCCAAGTGTGAAAGCATGGCGGGTGGGTGTAGCTCAGCAGTACCGCACATGCTTAGCGTGCCCCCAGTACCTCCATTAAACAAACAAACAAAAACAAACAAAACAACAACCAAATGTGAAAGCACTAGTGGATTTCCATGGGGTTATGCCTTAGATCTGAAAATAAGGAGTCTTCCATAAATGACCTGGATAATGGAATAGAAGAATCACCGGTATTAAGATCCCAAATGGCCTTAAAGCAATTGTAGGGGTTGCCCAGCAGCTTGGAAATTGGGTTCAAGTTTAAAGTTACCTTGATAAGTGGCTATGATCATGAAGATCAAATAGTTAGGAGCCCAAGGCTGTCTTTCTATAAATCCACTGATGAATTTGTGTAAAATGCTGTGGTCTGTGAAAGGCTGGCTAAGTTTAGGGTTAGAAAGATGCAGAAAGCCTGGAATCTATGTAATTTAATAAAACATTATTGTCTTTGTTATTTAAAAATATGTAACATGTGAATTCATTTTTACTAACATCTCTCAAGGTAATTAGCTCAATAGACTTAAAAGCTTGCTTTAACTTCCCTGTCCCCATTTCTACCTTTTCCCACTCCCACCAGCTCTCATTGGAATATTCAAAGTACAGGTAGCCTTCTGAGTTACAGTAATAAACTGTTCCTAGCACATTCCCCCTCCACCCTCAGATCCAATAGCCATGGTATTTGGGGGTTTGTAGAATACTGTAGCCAAACCATAGACAGATATAATTTGCCATATTGTGGGAAACCTTACTAATTTTAAGATGCCTCTTGGCACCAAGAGAGTAGGCAATTTGGGTCTGCAGCCCACATCAAAGAGATCAACTTATTCAAAAGTGTATCTCAAGGCTCTTCTCTGTTTCCCTGTCAACTCAGTATTCTTTACCCCTCCTGTCACCATAACAACCTTCATCCCATAATAAGCAGTGATTATCAGGAGAGGCTAAAGAAGAAAGCTTTTCCTGGTGTCTTTTTTTTTTTCTCTTCCTGGGGCCCATCTGGTGATCTGATCTTCTTGCCGGCTCTTTGCACTTTGTAATAGAGATGATCGCATCCATTAGACTTGACTTCCCAGATGGAGTCTGATGCTGCCATGCTGTGTGCAACCTTTTTGATCATTTCTGTCTCTCTGTTGCTGAGCATCCACATATCATGATCAGGATAAATGCCCAATCACACTGGCTACCTAGGAAACAGGGGAGAAGGGCTTGGTGTCGGCACAGACAATGTCCCAATCACAAAAATTAACTAATCACGCTCTAAGCAGATGAGCTGCAGGATGTCACTGTTCTTCATAGATAGGAGCTAGACAAGAACCACCAGGGGAACAGAAAGAGTAGGTGTCAGGAGTAAAATTTCTGCTGACTGCAAATCTCTGCCACTTTGGCTGGGTGAAATGATTTTTCCCGGAAGGTTTCGGTGATTGCCTAAAGCAGTTGCTAGTTTTGCTAATGTGGTTTGACCTCACTGGGGCTCTCATCACAAATGCCTGTTATTTATCTCATACTACACACAGCTGAGGCAGAGAATTTATTCGCAGCCAAGAACTCATAGAAATTGGATAATCATCCTTCGGTTCAATCCAATTCTGTTTGATTGTCCCCTAGTTTAAGCCTCCCCTACAAATAAATATAGTATTGATCTGGTGGTCAGGATGTGTAATTGGCAATTGTTCTTGCCCTCTTCCAGATCATTTGTGTGTCTCACATGGTTTATAATGGCTGAATTTGTCAGGGGTTTTTCCACTCGGCTTCCTAGATTTCTGCAGGTCATGATCTGATCCCCAGTGTTTATTTCCTCTCTTTCTGGAATCTTGAGTCATTGACTGCGTCTTAGCCATGGACCGGCCTGCCGTTCTTACTCCAAAATCGGACTCTGACTCGCTGCCTGACATGCAGGTTTTGTCAGGGCCAAGGAAACAAGCCTCCTCACTTGCAGCAAAGCTTTTTGAGTGAAGATCCCATATGACACATTGTCTATGACCTAGCCATTTCCTATAGCAGATTATTGTCTGGTTATTATTCCTAGAACATGACTCAGGAGTTATTACAGTATTATAATTGTCTTACTTAGGTAGAAACATATGTATATATAAAAGTTAACAATGTAAAGTATCAGTATAGAGTGTGAGCTGGTCACTGGCAGGGTCTGTATCTCAAATATGTATATTCTAGCCCCTCAAAGAGTAAGTAAGTACCAGCTCATAGTTGGAATTCAATAAATACTTTCATTTTAATGGATAAACAAGTGATGAAATAAAAGAATGAATGACTTTGCACTAGATTTTTCCACATTAGTGCGTGCCTAGTAACTTAAAGAACATTTTAATTGTCTTCCCAACATTGGTTCCACCTTGCCGTGTGGGAAATAGTAGTAATGCATTTGGTACAGGGGTTGGAGCTGCCCCACCTCTAGGGTGAATTCCTGAGTGATCTAGGCCTATTATCCCGTTGTTAGGTACCACAAAGGACACACTATTTTAGGTACCATTAAGGAAAAATGAGGAAAAACCCTGACTGCTATGCATCAATTTTAAGATGTATTTTTCCTTCAGAGACGTTACAGTATGAAAAACATGCATCTCACAATGGATCCAATGAGGAGTTGGTTCAATCAGACTGAAGCTCAGGACTTGTATTTGATAGTTTGGGGGAGAGGAGGACCTCCTCTCAAGTGCAAATGAGGAAGTAAGTAGGTCCGAGAGTCTCTAGCTATCAACATCCTAGGACTCTGAGAGGAACTGGCCCCAGATGTGGCCTACAGTTTCAATGACAGTGTGAAATGCTGAAAAGAAACTGGATTCTTGACCCTGTCCTGCCTCTTCAGTTATGTGGATGAATATATTCCCTTTATTACTTAAGCCAGTCCCAGTTTTATTTTTTAAATTTGGAACCTAAAGCTTCCTGAGAATGACTTTTAATAAAGGATGCTGGGTTCAGAGGGGACAGACCATATACTAGCAGCAATTAGAATGGTAGGGAAAGAAATCCAAACCATAGCACTGTATAGAATGTGAATGAAAGAACCACTTGTAGGAGGAGTAAAATGTCCCTTCTGTGTTCTCACTTCAGCTAGATTCTTGGATCATAATTAGTTCCTGCACTCAAGTCCACTTGGAGGACTTTTCATTGGAATTCCAGAGGAGTCTTCCAGGAAAAGTTTCTGAGAAAATAAACTGGAATTGTGTGGTTTGGAAACAAAACAAAAGTAGTTACAGAGAGGCAGGCTAGTCTTGTGGAAAGCTTCCAACCAGAGTCAGATGCCTGAGTTCGAATCTTGGCTTTGTCGCTCCCTCCTAAGACCTCAGGCACATTGCTTCTCCCTGTCTTCTTTCCTCATTTGTCAGATGGGACTGATAGAGTGCCTACCCTTTGCATCTTTAACAGAATTAAGTGAGATTGATTCCCATAAAGCACAGAGTGAATGCCTTACAAACGCTAGTCATTAATATTGAAAAAATTTAGAAATCCTTTTCAAGTATATGCTGTGTCCAGACGACAATAATCAGGTGGCCTTATAAGTATGTAAGAATAAATTAGTTTAATACTAAAGTTCAAAGATTTAGGTTGATAAAGGGAGGGGGGGGACTTTTCAGCCAGTAAAAGCTGCCAGACCTCAAGATAGACAATAGACAAATAAGATTCTTATCTGTCTAGATTCAGTCAAGTCCTCTCTGAAGTTGGCCCAGCGTAACTTTCTGAAATGAAAGCTTGGCTTTGCCTCCCTCCCCCATGGGCTCATGTCTTTGGGGTTCTTTTATTCTTTCCGAAGCAGAATTCAGGAACTTTATTTTTGCTTGATCACCCAGTAACCTCCACTTCAGTGCCTCTTTCTAATTCACACTTTTTCTGTCCTTTCTCCTCCCTTTGTTGAAAGAAACAACTTGTGTCCATTAATTCAGGCTCTCATCCATAGCTAGGAATAAATAAATCATTGTTATGTTTGAAAACATTTGGTTTTGCTTAAATGTATTCAGTAAAATGTGATATTTCAAAGAAAAGGGCTATGGTTTGAATTGGAGACAGGGCTACCTAATGCGTGTACTGCTTCAGGAGGAGGCCAGGTATAAATCCAGCTCCACGTGGTAGATCTAGGGCTTCACTGCTCAGATCATGGGCCTTGTTGTAGCCAGGGCATCACCTGGGAGCCTGTTAGAAACACGCCCTCCTCCCGACCTCCTGAACCAGAATCTGCATTTAAAAAGTACCTCCAGTGATCATGAAAGTTGGAAAAGCACTGCTTCACCAGGGCATATCTGGACTGTAAAGTTTATCTTCTGATTGGAAGAAGGCCTCTGTGTGATTTTATGTTGATAAAGGTTCATTGTTTGCTTTCTCTATCTTTTGTATTATCCTCCTTTGTCACTAAGAGAGAAGGCTCACCACTTCCTAACAAAGAACCTGGACTGAGAGAGACCCTCTGGTGATAAGGAATGCTCTAGAACACCAGGGAATAGGCAATAAAACTTGTCTGCTACCAAAGAAAGCACAAAGGCCATAAGGATGGCAGTTAATGAATGCTACTCAAGTCTTGAGGAGAATCAGGATTCAGTCCAGCAGCAATTGACAGTGATCAAAGATTCCTCTGCACTCTGAGATGAATGAGAGTTGGGCATGACAGGCCCTGGGCACTGCTCAAGGGGGTGGGCATGCAGCCGGATCCCAGGAGCATCTGGGAGCTGGGAATCAGGCTTGAACTAGAGATCTGGCGTGAGCAGTTTGAAGTGGAACGCAGGTCCGCACTAAAGTGAAAAGCTTGCAGAGAGAAAAGGTCAAAGTCAAGAGACAGAGGTGCAGGCAGCCTCAGAAAGAGCAAAGGGAAAGGTTAAATGCCCAAAGCAATCATCAGAAGCCAGAAGATCCCCGGGAATTGAAGAGGTAGGAAAAGTCCCGTGGGAGATAGTGGGCAGCAGCCCTCTAGCAGCTTTGCAAATGAGCATCTGTTTCTCAGCCAGCGATACGCTGTTGGTAAGTGCAGGCTATCAAGCCCTGTGTGTGGTTCTCCAGGAATCTAGGTTATTATTAAACAGAAGCTCCTGGCTGGAATGAGGAGAGAGGGTCCTGGAGAGGCTGCTGTTGACCGGGAGCTGTTGACCCAGGCTGACCTCTGTGGTGTAGGTGGCCACGGGGCGAGGCTGGGTGGGAAAGATGCAGTCCATGAGGTCAGAAAAGCTGGAGCAGGAAAGGTTAATGGAGGAGCAGAGTTCCTGCAGGGTTATTGTGGGTGAAGGAAAATCATAGAAGGAGGTCAGCTCGGGTGGAAAAAGTGAGAGGAGTCAGGCCAGTGAGGCTGATGGCCTGGGATGCTGAGATCTGACTGTTGGTTCTCTGCTCTTTCACAGAATCTCATGGGGATGGATGACCCTGAGTGTAAATCACATCACAAAGGAGGGCAGAGGCTTGCAGAGACCAAGAGCAGATAAATCAGTGAGGCCTGTGCCTTGGTTTAGTATTTTCAGTTAAAGTCTTCATCCAAAAAAGGTGACACCATTTTGAATATAGGACAAAGCGTGCTATCGAGAAAATTTGCCAGCATTTCAGTCAGACACACTGGGGCTTTGGAAAATCATCTTTCAGCTTTAGTTTCCGTTGCCATAACATTGAGAAAATGCTACCTCCTTTGCAGGCAAACATGTAGAACAGTGAACTCAGTAACGCCAAACATGCAGAGGGAGCCTGAGAAGATCCAAGTAAATAACTGTCGGGGAGTTGGCCTGACTTTCTACCTCCTCTGGCCTCTTTATGAACATTTCATTCTTCTTTTTGTGTTTTGGGGTGCTAAATTTTTTTGGTATTCACTGCACAAAGAAGATTCTATTTCTGGTGGGTAATGGATGAGGACAAATGTAACTCGTAGTTAAAAATATAATTGATGGCGGGGAGGGAATAGTTCAATGGTAGAGCACGTGCTTAGCATGCACAAGGTCCTGGGTTCAACCCCCCAGTACCTCCATTAAAAATAAATAAATAAATCTAATCCCCTCTAAAAATAAAGACAAACAAACCAAAAAAAAAAAAACCTGAAAAAAATATATATAATGGATAGAGAGAAAGTTGAACGCTACCTAGAAGCTGTGCACAGCACAACCCTAGGAAGAGCTCTCACCTCCTGCCGGCTTCCTTGCCCATGTGCAGAGAGCTGGGGGGAAAGTAAGTCTCTTTGGTGCTAGCTCTGAAAATCCATGTCTATAAATGCAACCCAATGCCTCAGCTTGAATCAAGGAGCTGCAATTTACTTGATAAATTATGGGGAGTTAGTGGTGGGCCTAGGTAAGTACCCTGCCCTCTCCAGACGTGACATTTGCATTTTACCAGGGATCTCCAGAGAAAAATGCCACCCTTCAAAGCAGTGACTCTTAAACACTGGGAAGTGTTGACCCGGTGGCAGAGCCGTGGGAGAGCAGTTTGAGGACAGGGAGACTTTTTGATATTCCTGTCCTTCGTGCTCCTGGCATTCCTGCTCGGTGAGCCTCTCCTGCCAGATTAATCCTAAACTTCCCTGATGTTGAGGTGGGGAGTAGATTCTTCTCAAGCTGTTCCCTGGCCTGGGATTTTTTTGGTTCTGCAGCAGAGGTATTTGAATAATCTATAGCTTACCACACAAAAAATTGAATGACAAATTCTTCTTGAAAAAGTAAGGAACAAAAAGAGGAGGGCCTTCTGGCCTTTTGATAGTGAATCATGCCATAAAAGATAAAAGTATTCCCTCTAAAAGCTATTTTTTTTCTTTAAAAAAATCATGCAGCCTTGATCTGCTGCTGTCTTTTTCTTTTTTCCTTTTTAAAAACAACTTTTAAAACACAACACTCTTGACTACACATCCATTTTCAGGTAAGCTGTGGCCTTGATCAGTGAACCAATTTTTATTTAAATGGAAAGGAAAACCTACTTTCTGGCAAGGGCATCAATCTGGTTGACCCTTTGAATGTGTTTATTACAACTGTCAAAGGAATTGGAAGACATAGCTTTAAATATTAGATCAATTGATCGAGTATAATGTGATTCCTCACATCACGCACTTCCGTTGTGTATTAGACAAGCCCGTCACTATTCAAGATGCTGCCTACTGAGAATTACCCATGACTAGCCACTTTAAGAGATTAACCTTGCTCAAAAAGACCCGGAACGGCTGTGATTCAGCGTCTTCATTAGACCCAGTTACTTCCTCCTTATTTACCATGACTCATCAGCTTTGATGTGACCAGTTCTGTGATCATTTCCACTTTATTTGTCCTTTCTTTGGGGTTGCATCAGATTTTTAGTTTAATTTTCCATTGTATAAGATCATATTTATCACAGAGGGCTTTTTCTTGTCAAACAAATAAACAAAACAAAAAAAGAATAAATCCAGGTTCATGGAAACAGGGGCAAACTATACTCGACTGTTAAGCAAATAGTGTTTTTTTTCTCGAGTATAATGAGTAAAAAATATCAAGAAGGCATTTAGGTCAATAAATTTTGCTGCTGCTTCTTATTAAAAAGTAGCTGGAACAGTAGAAAACAAACTCTGAGCAAATGGCTGCGTTTGTGTAAATTCACTTTTCAAAATATTCTAGCATGGTCCTGGGTCTCAGAAATGGATTCTGTGTACAGAGTGGAATCAAGGACATCTGTCAGTCCACGTGTTTTTACTCTCTGGTGCTCTAATGGGTACTCAGAACAATCTGATGTCATTGGGACTTCACACTGGTTTTTCCTCCTGGAAAACCTCTCCAAGGCTGATGTCCTTCCCTGTAATTCAAAACGATAGGTGATGTTGAATAGTGTTAAGTGGAGATGGGAGAAGAGAACTATATCCAAGAACACTGCAGCGTATCTACTTGAGCAGGATTGAGCTATCTGGGGCATTTTGCATATTTAAAAAAAATTAAAAGGAAACAAACTGCACTTGGAAATATAAACCGATTCAAAGAATATATGCTATCCATCTTAGAGGGGAAGAAAAAGAAATCCTTCTGGTAATTACTGCAGGAGAAATCTCAACTGATTCACTGGAGTAATGAAATGGTTATTATGAGTAACATAAGTCAGAGCTGCTAGGAAAAATGGAATCTTAATGAGTAGAGTGTGTTTGTAAAGAATGAATCACACACTACAAAAACAAAAATTTGTTTTGGAGCAATTAGAAAATTAGGGGGCAAAAAAGAACATCTTTAGGATTAAAATTTTTTCCCAGCTTTACTGAGATATAACTGACAAACACTGTGTATATAACGTGTACAATGTGATATTTTGACATACATTGTGAAATTGTTACCACATTCAAGCTAATTAATATATCCATGACTTCCCAGAGTTGCCATTTTTGTGTGGTGGGGACACTTAAGCTTTACTCTTACTATATTTCAAGTGCTATACAATACAGGATTGTTAACTATCATCAATCTGCTGTGCATTTGATCTCCAGAATTTATTCTTTATACTCTTTGATCAACAGTTCCCCACTTCCCCCACCTCCCAGCCCCTAGTAATACCATTCTACACTCTGCTTTTGAGTTCAACTTTTTTAGATCCCACATATGAATGAGATCATGCAATATTTGTCTTTGCTGTGTCTGGCTTATTTCACTTAGCATAATGTCCTCTCTGTCATCTATGTTGTCGCAAAAGGCAGGATTTCCCTTTTTTAAGGCTAAATAATATTTCATTGTATATACAGTTGACCCTTGAACAACATGGGGGTGAGGGGCACTGACCCCTGTGCAGTTGAAAATCCATCTATAACTTTTGACTCTGCCCCCAAACTTAACTACTAATATCCTACCATTGAGCCTTACCAATAACATAAACAGTTAATTAACATATATTTTGTATAGTATATGTATTATATACTGTATTCTTACAATAAAGTAAGCTAGAGAAAAAACAACATTATTAAGAAAATCACAAGGAAGAGAAAATACATTTTCAGTGTTGTACTGTATTTATTGATACAGTGAGTTTACATCATCTGTTTACAAGATGAATTATCTGTCAGTTCCTACATCAGAATTGTCTTATATGGTACAAAATACTGTAGATATTATATATATTACTAACAGTCGCCATTAAAATGAAAAGATAATGTGAAAAAGAAATTCATATTTATTTATAGGTGTAGCGATTCATGCACTGATAATGAAGAAGCCACAATATGGTTGCTTTATGGTTGCCTTGTGCAGTTGATACATTGCTTCCATGTGGTAGCTTAGCCTAAACACTAATGAATGAGTCATTATAACATTTTTGTGGCATAAGGTATAACAGTCACATTCATAACATAGCACTGGGAGCATTATTACATTTAAACACTTGTGATGATAGGCTCACGCACGAGAGAGAGGGAGAGACAGACAGAAGACAGACATACTGTACGGTAAGTTTTTGAAAGCAAAGTTATAAAGCAGTAAGAAGACTAACATACTCAATTTTAGATTGAAGATACTTTATACCTATGTAAGGTATATCTCCTCCAATACAAATCTTGCACACAGTATTCTACATGTATATTTTTGTATGTTTATTGAAAACAATAGCATATAAGTGGACTCATGCAATTCAAACTCGTGCTGTTCAAGGGACAGCTGTGTGTGTGTGTGTGTGTGTGTGTGTGTGTGTGTGTGTATCACATTTTGGTTACCAATTTGTTTGTCGACAAGCACATAGGTTGTTTCCATATCTTGGCATCTTCAAGATCTTAATTCACTTTAGGGTCAGTGCTTTTTTTTGAAGCTCAAGTGTATGTAGAACTGCTGTGTACCCTGTCTTCACCCCATTCCTCACTGTTCCAACACTTCACCCCAGAATAGGTCCCTTTTCATTCCCATAGTACCTTATTTTTTGTAGCACTAAGCACTTTTTTAGTTATTACTATCTTCAAAAATTTATTATGGTGAAGTGTATGCATACCAGGAGGGTGGGACTCATTGGGGAGTCACCTTAGGGTCTGTCTTTCACAGGGTCTAATCCTTAGCAGCATTTCAAAATAAGGTCCAATGTTTCAAGTATGAACACTTCCAAGTAATGATTTCATAAACAAATTATCATGTAGAACAAGGGGCCACACTTTTATTGTTGCTTGAGAAGATGCCTTTGAATCTATTTTTCTTTTTCTTGAAACACAAATGATAAGATGCCTCAATAAAAGACCTAACTTGGTACCTCTATTCCAACCACAGACAGGGATTTAAATTTAGACACTAATTGTAGTTGAATAGACTATCAAAGTCAAGCTTAAGAATAACGATTGCTTCTAAAATTTCCATCTTTCTTACATCCTTTTGAACCTGAAATATTTCTTCTGTGCTTTGAGCAGTAGAAAAAAATGATTTCCTTTAAATTTCAGTCATTTATTGTACAGTCACCTGAGAACATTTAGAAATTTGCTCCTCTAAACAGAAAAAGAGGCAGCCCTACCTTTGACACTGATAAAGCGGGTATCTCGGTTGAGATGCATTATACAGACTTAGAGTTGATTTCGGGTTTGCTTGCCCTGATTGCAAAGAGTGGCAATTGAAATGGTATTGAAGTTTTATTGCAAGTGCACACACATCCAGATCACAGGGAACCATTTTATTTTTATATTTAGACTACTATCCAACAATTTAGAAGATGGATCTTATCTAATTTTATTCAGTGTGTTCTTTCTGAGTGCTATAATAGGCTTTTGTTTGCACGCAGGCACCTAATTAAGAGAGGGGGAAAAAAATCTGTTGTTAAAATCAGCTGGGAATAATCAGAATGATCATTCCGAGGCTCATAAATATTACATGAGCAATATGGGTGCATTTGTAATATATAACTGTTTTCCAGTTCCACTTAAAACTTTTTGTTCTAAAAGTCTCCAAGCCCAGGAGAAGATTGGTGCTTTAAATTCTTAATCACAAGAAGAGCTCACGGGATTTCTATTTGCAAAGGTTTGGTTTATTTGTATACTTTCAAGGATTATTACAAAAACTAACATGTTATTGCTGCAGCCATGTGTTTAGTCTCTCAGGACATAGGAATCTAGTGTGGCTTACCCAGAGTCCCAAGGAGATGCCTGCATTTGCTGGGATATTTCACCACCACCTGTGTTTTGTACCTTAATCTTTTGATTGCCCCCTTTTGTTAGGTTCCATTGCCTTTGGAGAACTTGGAACAATGGGATATGTTTACATAAATCTTCAAAAAAGATTAAGTCAGATCAGAGCTCTCATTCAAATTTTTATCTGGAATTCCTGAAAAGAGATGCAAAGGGAAAATAAATTCATGGTGAAGAGATTTACTTAAAGGAAGAGGAAGATTAGAGCCTCACTTGAGTTCTCTTTATTGCTCACTTCTTGTCCCCACTCTCTGGCATGGTGGCCTCCTTGTGCCCTGGGAAAGCCCTTCAGCATTATTGCCCCTCAGGGAGCTGCCTCCTCTTGGTGGAGAATGAGGGGGTAGAGGGTGAGGAAAAGAGCCTTTAGCGACCCTGGAGGTTCAAATACACAACCAACGGATACTGTGTTCCAAAAAGGTCCTTGTTTTTTTGCAAATGTTACAATTCATCCATTTAAAAAACAGGATTTTATTCCAACCATACTTTAATTTTTTTAGTTTGCCAAGAATGCTTTAACCGAGAAGAATAAAGTTATTTCTTTGTCTTTTCTTCCCCCAAAATTGGATTTTTCAGGTAACAGTTAAATGGGGCACCTACAGTAGATATATCCCTATCCTAGGCATCGTGGTCATTAAACAAATGGAGAAGATGTGAGTACCATGTCTTTCCCATAGCTTGTAACCAAATCAGGGACTGTGTATGGGAGTTCTAGTTATGTGTCTAGACTGGGATTTCTCAGCCTCGGTACTATTGACTTTTGGGGCTGGGTAATTCTTTGTGGTGGGAGCTGTCTTGTGCATTGTAGGATGTTTAGCAGCATCCCTGTTCCCCCACCCCTAGATGTCAGCCCTATTCTCCCTGCCCCAACCTCCAAGTTGTGATAACCAAAAATGTCTCCAAATATTGACAAATACCACCCCCAGGCAGGGGGAGGATAAAATATTCCCCGGTTCAGTCCCACTGATCTCAAGAAACCATAAGGAATGGAGATGGGGAGTACCAAAAAAAAAAAAGGTTAAGCAAAAATAAACATTTATTTAAAAATGAATATGTTCTATAGATCAGAGTGTCTAACTTGAGCCAGAGACATGTATTGTACACTCAGGGATCTAATATTAGAATTTTTGTAAAAACAAAGCTCTGCCTCTTCATATGTTCTTAGAAGTTATTTTTTCATTCCATCTGTTTTTGTGATGCAGTCATTTCAAAAGCCACAGTGAGTCTAAAGGAACATATTTGCTTGCCCTTTAATTTAGTTTCAAGCAGGTATTTGTGAATAAGTCTGAGGGCAAAGAGTGTGATGATGTATCGAGTCCTTGCTTGACAACATTTTCATGTGTAAATTTTTCTTCGTTGAAACAAGAACAAAAGCTCTTGACTGGAGTCCAGTTATTCTGGTTATTTTGTGATGAGTAGGTTTCCTGTTTTGTTTTTGTTTTCTATAGAGTGATTATATACTAACAGCAACTGCACGGGAATAAAACCCAAAATCTGAGGCAATGAATTTAAGATTATTGGTCTTTGCAAGTAAGACCTATGTTAGGGGTGGGGGGAATAGCTCAGTGGTAGAGCGCATACTTAGCGTGCATGAGGTCATAGGTTTAATCGCCAGTACCTTCATTAACAACAGCAACAACAAAAAAAAGTAAAGCCTGTCTTTACATAAACAAGTGCTTCTCAACTGGGTTGTTTTGTGCCCCCAGGAGACATTTGACAGTATCTGGGGATTTTTGACTTTGAAAATGGAGTGAAGGGTTGCTATTGGCATCTGGTGTGTAGAGGTCAAGGATGCTAAACATCCTACAATGCACAGCAGTCTTCCATAACAAAGAATTCTCCACCCCAAACATCAGCAGCACCAAGGTTAAGACACCCTGGCCTATATATTTGGGAAAGGAAGGCGTCATCACATAAGAGGACTTGAGGGTCAGAGGAAAGTTATTTTTCCCCCCAAATTCCTCCCCTACTAGCTTATGGAGTTCATTCCTTTGAATCTAGCACAGACCTCTCATTCTCTTCTTTTGAAAGGCAGACAGTCTTGGAAGAGGTAAGATGTTGAATTGCTAAAATGTAGTCAGAACCCTCAGATGGTTTGTTCTTATGGTGAGAAGATGGTGGAACAGAGCAAGTATACAACTTTGGGGACTGTTTGGGAGTGGAAGAGGTCTTTGAAATGAGGGAGAAGTGGCTGAAAGGGGCAATGGAGTCTGTAAGGTTGGATTCTATTTGTTGCTTCATTGTTTTCCGAAAGATTCTTATTTTTTAAATTTATTTTTATTATTTTGGGGAGGGAAGTTATTAGGCTTATTTATTTTTTTATGTTTAGATGGAGTACTGGGGATTGAACGCAGGACCTCATGTGTGCTAAGCATGCACTCTACCACTTGAGCTATACCTTCCCCTCTTCAGGAGCATTCTTAAATGCACGAATACACACAATGGCAAAGTGTATTCAGCGGTGTGTGTGTGTGTGTGTGTATAGGAGTTTATTTTAGAGTAAATCTAAAAGATGATTCCTATAAAATGGGACTTCTATGCTCGCTAGTTCAGATAATGAGTGATAATGGGGCATATTCACCCCGATAACTCAAGCACCCCAAAGTTTACATTTAGCTCATAGACTTCTAGAAGGCATCAAGTCTGTAGGAAGCTCTGTGCTTAGTCCTTCATTTCAGTTTTGTGTCTATGTTCTTTCTTTTCATTATGGCATATTTAATGCCATATGTCTGCTCTGAAGTAGGCCCAGAATAATTTAAAATACTGGTATCACTTTAAAGAAATCCTTTTTCCCCAGTCCCTTTTCCACTTAAGACTCCAAAATACTTGCAACAGCTCTTCTTTTTCTCTCAGAACAGCTTGAATATGTGGTCTTTGGACCTTTTGTTTTTCCCCTGGATTATGCATTTTGTCTTTGTACAGAAATGTTTCTCACTGCTAAGCTATAATTCTTTACAATGAAGGTTGGCTTTAATTAAGAGTTTAGCAGAGTCTTTCAAAAGTATCTGAAGATCAAAGATGATCATCAAGACTGTCACACTATGGTGTGGTACTTTAAGGCACAACTTTCCTTAAAATTTGGGTTTCCTGACATCTGTTTCTTCACAGTGGCATACTGTAGCACTTTAATTTTTTTTTTTTTCAGTCACAGATCAGCCTGGAAGAGGTCCCAGAGAAATGTAATTTTGTCATCCCAATCTTTCCCACTCTCGCCTAGGTCCTGCTATCTTTATATTCTTTAGGTTTCCCATTTTCGTTGCCAGTGAGCTGTAAATAGAGTTCAGTCTTCAACATTTCAGACTTTTCCCCCCACCAACAGGTGCAAGGGAAGAGTCTACTTTTCTTGGAAAATACGCCTTCAAACTGAAACATTGAGAATTGAAGACAATGAATTTTTGATTGCTCTTTCACCAGTTAGATGTTTAAACATGCAGTTATTTGAAGTATTAAGAGAAACTTAATACTTTGATTTGTTAAAATCTCACTGTCTGTCACCGTATATTAATGTATTTATCCTTCTTGGTCATTTGAAGGCTTTTACCCAATAGCAATATCAACACGTCTTCTGATTTGGCATCTGTCATAACCGGGGACCATCACGGACTTGGACTAAAAGTGTGGGCAGAATTATTCACTTATGTGGGTAAACATCAAATTGCATTTGAAATGTCCAGCACTCCAACTCTGATGTTCATTATGGTGTGGCTGATATACTAGAGGCTGGAAGTGGTCCTCAATTAAATTTCACTTTTGATAAATGCATCAAAGCTATTTTTCAGAATCTTTTGGCAGTGTTACTTTAAAATTATGTTACTGAGTTCTATTTCATACTCAATAATAGGACTTTAAATTTTCCCCCAAATGTGCCAGGTATCAAGATTCAGTTATTTAGATAGGCTCTCCATTTATAAAAACAAACAGAAAAAGAGCAGACAGTGTACCTAGAAAATGCAATTCCATTAGTTAGTGCATTGATTCTGTAATGTAATACGCCGCCTCTTTGATAAATTATGGAAGTTGCCACATTGCTGTCAGATGACGAGGGGAAAATTAAGAAAATGCATTTAAATATTTGTTTCTGGTAAACTGGAAAACTATAAATAGTGTGCTTTACAGAAAATTCCCTCCCCAGATGCCCTTTTGGCTCTTCCTCACTGCCTTTGTGAAGAAAGTAAGTAAGGATTGACCATCATGTTCCCAGAGTGGTGGCAATTAGGTTAAGACAGTTTTCTGGGTAAGAAATGATTGTGACTTCAGAAAGGGCATCTATCATGCTCCTCTTTCATCTTTTTAGTCTGGCAATAGATATAAACATTTAAAATATATGCAGCAAATAGAATGAAATTTCTTCTGAGGAAAACAGTGATGTTTCCTTTTATATATTTATTTGTTGTTGCTGTAAATTGTAGAGCTTTTGAGAGGCCATAGGGAACGATTTAGTCATCTTTTTTCAGCCATTGCATATCACAGTGCCTGGCACATAGTAGGGGCTTAATCAATATTCATTGAACAAATGAAAACTTATTTTAGGGTGTCAAACAAATATCCATTGCTTATTGTGTCCAGCCATTCTGCAATGAATTTGGGAGGGGTGGGGGGACAAGAGAATGTAGTAAAATTTGATGTAGTTCTGGCTTTCAAGGAGATTTCAAGGTAGTTGGGAAAATAAGATATACATATACAAAAAGCAGTACTTGAATAGATGCTCCTGGGATATAAACTAAAAATGTCATAGGAACATATAGTCCTTGAAGCTCTAAGAAGTCTGGGAAGGGTGATTACTGCATGAAAGAAAAGTGGCTTGAAATAAAACTTTATAAATGAGGTGAACAGAAGTGGTGAATATTCTAAATGAGGTTGAGGGGGATAAGTTCTACTGCCTGAACAAAGATGGCATAGAGAATTAATTTGGGGTGCAAACAGTGAAGGGATTAAACTATTTGGTAGTGTTTGGAAACATTTGCATTTGAATCTGAAATACTGTGTGATGGAAAGTCTTGCAAGTATGACATGAAGATGGTGTTTAACAATAGTCTAGACATAGACTTCAGAATAGATGGAAACTGAGCAAAATCAGATTTAGGAATATTGATTATGAAGGTGTTCCAGTAATACAGTTCTAAAGAAGGACTGAAAGAATATCTCCTTGGTATTTTGGATTTGGAAGAACGAGTACAAGGTTAAATGGGAGGTAAAAACTGTTGTCATATTTCCTAACATGCATATATTAGTCAGCTATTGCTGCAGTAAAGCTGTGTAACAGATCACCCCCAAACTTAGTGGTTTATAACAATAAGCATTTACTTTTCTTGCTTATAAGTCTTTGGGTTGGCTAAAGTAGCTCTTTTTTAGGCTGCAACTTAGTGGGGCTTGGTTCCATGTTTTGGAGCCCATGGACCAGGCTTTGAACTCCAAGTTTCATATCTACAGCATAGATCTCATGGGGTCGAGGCTGAAGAGACAGAGGCTACCTAGAACATGCTCTTCTCATGGCCATCATAGGACAAAATATACTTAAAACTTCTGTTAGAGTTATGTTCCTTTGGTCAAAATAAGTCACATAGCAAAGCCCAAGTCAATGGGGTAGGGAGGTATATACTCCAAATAGAAGGAAAGTTAAGTGAGTATTTTCTAAGCAATAATCCAAGCTTTCAAAACTGGTATAATTTTTTTGAAATGCATCTGTACAGGTCATTCAAGTGGTTCCCTACTGGTATAAAGGTCAAACTTCTTAGTAAATAGAGTTCTTCATGATCTGCTCATAATCACATCCTTGTTCTGCTACGTTCCCACAACGATCTTGCCTTTTGATCCCAATGACCTATCTGCACTTCCTCATGAAATTTTATGCCTCCTTTTCACATATTGTCCCTTTCTGCCTAGGGTGCTCCTCCTCTCCTTTCAATCCTTCAAGTCTCAACCTAAGGATTGTCTTCTCTCAAAGGATTTTCTGACCTCCTTGAAAGGCCATGATTGATGCTGCTAATCTTTATTCCCTGGTACTTTATGCATAACTCTGTCACAACACCTATCACATTTTAATGCTGTACCCTAGAGGTTGGACATGTGGCTTATCCATCCATAACTCCCTCATGTGTGTTGACTGAATGAGGCTAGGATACTGGTGTTAACTTTAGAAGGAATTGGAAACTTGGGAAGCAGAACCAAAGGTTGTCTTTGTTTTATTTTTGTTGCTGTTTTTGTATGGGTAGATGAGGGACAAGAAAATGAAGTTTTCCCTTTGGACCTTTTCAGGTTTGAGATGAAGACAGGATGTCCAGGTGGCTCTCCATAGCTGAAAGTGTGGGGCTGAGGCAAAGGTCTGGGATAGAAAATCCATTTTGGCAACCATCTGTATTAAAATTGTACTGAAATCTTCACTATGGGTATATGGTCTTTTCTGCCTAATTGTCCTCTAAATTCCTGTTTTTGAAAATTCTGCCATAAAAGGAGATTTTTTAAAAAGCTTTTTTGTGGTTAATCCATACATCATATCTAAATCATAGGAAATGTGTGATTGTTCATACTCAGAGGAGAAATGATTGTTTCATCAACTTGACATATCCTATCTCCAAAACTTTTATTTCTTAGTGGTGATGAAAAGGCATGCAAACTTTGAACGCTTCTTTAGGAAACAACTTCTCTTTCCAAACAGCTGGCATCAGGAACAGCTGCACAGTCAATTAAAAAACTAGTTGACTAATGCTTTTCAGTCATGGGAAGATGTTTTTCCTTTTTTTAATAAAAAAGAGAAATCTGCGTTGTTGTTTTTTAAAGCAGGGATAGCTCAGGAGCCCTACCTAAATGGGCTATGAGTCTTTGTATAATTTCATATGTCTGTGGGACCCACAGTAAATAATAGTTGATCATGTGACCACTGGTGTATACGGATTTCATCTAGAAAGCCCTTACACATGCTGCTTCTGAGACCTTGGGAGATGGTCGCCTGTGGAACTGCCCCAAGTACCACATCACTTTATCCCGGGTGTACATTTCCTGCCTCTATCCACGTCTACAAGGCTCCCTTGAGAGTTGTCATATTTGTCCATAACCTGCCATTCAATCCAAAAGCAATAAAGACATCGCTAGCTGCACCAGACCAAAACTGAATGGGTCAGCTTTCTCTATGATAAGTGTTCCAAAGAAACTCAAAGAAGAGATCCAGAAATGACCCAACCCCATAAATTAACATAGAGTTTGAATCCTGAAATGTTAACATTAACAATTAAATCAGAAAACTTTCAGATTGAATAAATGTTTCTTAGCAACTGACAAAAGAACGTATATGAAGACTAATAACATTGGGTGTATGGCAGCTATCCCCTGAAGATATCATTAAAGCATATTTGAAACTTGATGGGGGAAGTGATAGAAGTTACTGACAAATTCACCCCGGCAAGATGAGTTCGTACATGCAAAGTGATGTGTGCACCTGTAACAATCACATGGGAACTGGGTCTGCATCACATCAGAGACTCAAAAGGCAGAAAGCAAATCTGAATGGGAGATTACAGAGAGAGGCAGAGGAAGCAATTAGCAAATGGAGCACACCAGCTCCCCCAACTAAAAACCTCTTCTTCAAATGATTATGAGCATCTGTGCATGCCGTTGATGGCTGTGTCTGTCTTTGGAGCCCATCAGTGATATTCAGAAAGTGGTAAAGAGAAGCCTTTCCTTGTCAACACTCAGAGCACATCCTGAGAAGATGGTCTATGCTTTGAATTCTCTTCTACTCTTTGAGAAAAAGAACTCAACTTTTACTGACATTTAAAAGGTCCATGTTTGAGAGTTAAGCTTGAAGTGATAAAATGATATACCTCCTCAGATTTATTATTTTTGAATTACACCAAATCACATTCCAATGATAGTTTTAAAAACCCACTTTACTTTTTATCTTACCTACTTGAGTTCTTTTACCATCTCTGCCCTGCCCTCTCTCTGCTCCTACCACAAGAAATCTTTTCTGTAGGTTTTTATACAAGTTTGGATTATTTTTCTCCAATTAATTTGACATAGAGCAGAGCTGTGAAAATATCTGTGAAGGTTTTGAGTTACATAGAGATAAAGTGACACATAAGACCAAGAAGCATGTTTGACTTACAATTCTTGTTTTAAAATATCTCCAGAACAGTGATTAGAATTATGCAGGCAAAAATGAAGTCCAGTAAGAGTCTAATAAAAGGCAACTTTGACATCAGTAT
This sequence comes from Camelus ferus, assembly GCF_009834535.1. Lineage (NCBI taxonomy): Eukaryota > Metazoa > Chordata > Mammalia > Artiodactyla > Camelidae > Camelus > Camelus ferus. The sequence goes on from NC_045732.1 coordinate 15,486,017, forward strand.
ATAGCAATGTTTAACAGAAGAAAAGTTCAATATCAGAATAGACTGGAAATGGATGGTTTGCTTGTAGAGAAACTGTCAAACAGGATGCTGAGTCCAGCTTGTTCTGAGCATCCTCTGCGCGGTCCTTCCTGACCACAGTAGCTGCCTTGGAGTGTTTTCCTTGCCCAGAACATTCTTCCCTCTCTTCCCTTCTTCAGATTATGATCCCAATTTTCAAGAGTGAGATTGGGCATCGCCCTCCCCTGGAAAGTCTTCCCAAACTGGATTTTGTGTCTTTTTTCTCCGAGGCCTTAGCACCTGTCTCTCAGAGCTTAGCACCCTTAGCTGCTTGTCACGCTGTGTTATTCTTTCCTCACTTGTGAGCCCCTTCCCTAAAAAATTGTGTCTCGTTTCTCAAACCCCTAGCTTCATGAAAATTTGTTGAATAAATGGTTCTGTAAATCTTACTTTTCTGCTTGATACAGTTTGTAACTCATTGCATGCATTTAGAAAACTGACATGAATCTATTTATAGTCTTTGTGTCTCTTGCCCAGTGTGAATATTCATGCATTTAGCTGCAGAAATACAAGTATGCTCGATTATCAGGTGCTCTTCTAGACTCTGCTGATGGGTTATGTGATAAATGGTATATGTACTGCTCACCTTTCTCAAACAGAAGAATGACTTCCGGCATGCATGCCACCCTAAGAGTTTCACTCCACACGCACGCTGCTCCGGGGCACAGCACCTACACTCAGTGGGCGGGCATTTGCATTACTTAAGATTGGCTGTGCTAGCTGCTGCAATACAGACTGAGAGACAAGCACAGCCAATATGTGATTCCTAATATTCCTCTAAGGTGGACCACTTGAAATTGAACTGCGTTGGAAATGCAGGATTTTCAGTTAGTTGTCTTTCCTGATGATTTACTTGACAATCACACAGAAGCATAATTGAAAATACAGGAAGGTGATAGGTGATAGATCGTTTGCATTAAGAAAGAAGGCAATCTGGAGAAAGAGGAGACTGTATAAATGACCATCTATTTCTCAGATATTTTATAAGTGTGGACAAATAATGATTTAGGAGAGCAGTGGTGCCATACCATCTCCTAGAGGCCATAGTAGCCTGAAACACAAAGAGACATTGTTACAAACAAACAAAACAAAACAATCATGCTATTAGGAGGGGGGAAGATATCTCGTAGACTCAGAACACCCATTTTCAATTCTGAATTTTTCCCCTGAGTTAGAGGCTTGCTGGAATGACTTGACCTGCAAAACTGATGCATTTTTATCTTTGTAATTAAACAAGACTTTTGGAATTCTTCCCTGTGAATGAATTTTTCAGAATGGCCATTGAATTAATTATCTCCCCATCATCCTTTTCCAAAGATTATTGGTTTTGAATAAAAATTGACTTGCCATCCTCAGCAGACTAGAACCAGTGCCTGGGCTTTCATGATCTGGAGTGGGGCATGAGTGTGATGTCTGTGTGTAACCAGAATCTAGGAAGTAAATAATTATATTTGTGGCTCTCACACTTCCCAGGGGTCCGCAGAGCATCCAATGACATACAAAGCTCCGCATCAAACACAGGATTAGATGGCTCCTTGGAGGCCTGTTCTTATAATGCTGGAAAGTAAGATGCAAAATGTGGCCACAGAGCATTGGACTTCCTTCTCAGTGCATTTTGTGGAGCGTTTATTACCCAAATTTTGGACAATGAAGGATGTGTTTTCATTAACTTTCTGTCTCTCCAGTGAGTTCTTAGACCCATCACTCCCCTTTATGTGGCTTGAATGATAGCCAGGAGCAATAGCCTGCCTGCTTCTGCTCATGTGGGTACGGGAATCCATTATTTTCCTAGGTTTGTTCATAGGCAGGCAGCTTTGGTTGTGTGTCAAGCCAGCAATTCCAAGAAACTCGATAGCATTACTCCTAGAATTGTCTTTCTAATCACAGGACAGTGCAATGGACTCATTTAAAGCAAGTATGTAACAGAAAAGCCAAGTAAAATTAAATAATGTTAGAGATCAAAAGCAGTCACAGTATGTTTATTTCTGTCTACCTTATGCCCAATTTTTAAGCCCTTCATCTGGCTGCAGTAGTGTTGATAATTGAGAGCCTTTGCTGGTGTTCATTGCTATATCCCCCCTTCCTGGAACTGTGCATTGTACATAGTTGGTTCTCAATAAATGTTTGTTGAATGAATGCAAAAAAAATTTCTTGGAAACTGGAGGAGGAATCCCCTGTGGGGTCAGCTCTGTATTCATTCATTCATTCATTCATTCAACAGACCATTACTGAGAAATTACTAGGTATCTCATAGTATTAGGTATTGGAGATGCAAGACTGAGTTTTCTCAAGCCTAGAGAGGTAGGATTTGGAACATATAGACACACTGACATAATACCTACCTGCTAAAGTTGCTATGGTAGACATGTATTTCAGTAGTCCCACTGACGGGGGCAGTTTGGGGTGAGAGTTTGTCTCCCAAAGACCCAGGCCCTGAGACACTACTGGGTAGAGTTTTAGTAAAATAAGCAGGGACTGAGTAGGTGCCTACCAACTATTCTAGAAGCTGCTTCGACATTAAGCTAGTCTTTTCAAGACTCTCCAACCCCACCCATTCCAGGAACTCAAACTCAGAAACAAACTGCAATAGCCCAAGAGCAGCAGCAGCATTGATCTGGGTTCTTCCTGGCATTCCTACCTGATGCAGCCACTTTAAGATAGTGGAACAATGTCTGAGATCTGAAAGGGTTGATTGGCTTTATCCTCTGTAAGCCTTGATTTCTTAATCTGTAAAATAGGGTTATAATAGGATTAACATGGACAGTCATCAGACTGAACTTAGAGCCTGGTACATATACACCCATCAATTTCATTCAGTTCAACAAGTATATATTGAGATTTAGCTGAGGAACTGTTAGTCTCCTTCCCCATTTGTCACCTGGTTCCTTTCACTGGTTCCTCTCACTGTTCCTTTTTTATCTGCCCATCATCACCCAAACATACATCATTAACATTATGAAATGCATGATTTTTTTCATTACACTTTATCTCAGGTTTCAGACAAATGACTGAGTGGGGGTGTTTCAGGCAGGTGGGTTCCTCACATAATTAGCTCACCTGAGGTTCCAGTCATGAATCTGTCCTATCCCTCCTTCCCCTACTTCCCCAGGGAAAGCTGGGCAGGAATTGGCTTCTTCTTCCCACTCTTCCCCTCCCCTCGGTCCTCAGTACTGCCTGTAATAGAATGACTTGGTGAGCTATCTAAAAATGCTCCTGGGTCCCATTTTCACCTATACAATTGATCTGAGCCTGGACATCATGTATTAAAAGCTTCAGAAACTGAGAGCCACTGCTCTAAAGCAGGGCTCCATTTAGGTCTTGGTGGTTGGAGGACGTCTTCCTAGAGCCAAGACCAGTGTGATTCCGGTGAACACTACTTCCAACCCAGAGCGGTAGAATTCAGATTCATCTGGCACTTGGCAGTTGCTCAGTCACTGGTGGAATTCACCATTGGCAGTTTCCTTGCTTTGGATATATTAGCAGTATATTGAGCAATTTTGAAGATGGCCTCTGATTTGCATCACCACATTTCATCTCCATGCAGCACCCATGGCACTTCTGTGGTTATGTTCACCATCAGGCCTGGCCCACACCACACTATGAGCCAGCGCCTAATAAGGGTAGGCCCCCAAACCTGTATATTGTTTGTCACCTTGGTGTTGAGCCACTTAAAAACGGGGACAAATGAGAACAGGTCGGATATTAAGCTTCTGATTGTCTGTTTCTGCTTGCTATCCATGATCTACAGTTGTCCCCTTATATCCATGTGGACTGTCTGGCACTCTCACTGCCAGGGGACCTGTTCTGTCCAGCTCAGCCCCGCCTTTTGGCCGCTGTACTGGGGCCAGGTATTCTTCTGTCCCAGGAGCAAGAACCATGTTCTGCTGGTCCAGTGCTCTGCTTGACTTCTTCCTCAGATTGTTTAGATCTGATTTGTGAACTTGTCAAGTTTCATCTATTAGCATTTATTCAGATCCTATCAAACTTTAGGCAATTTCCTAAATATCTAAATAATATATAAATTAGGCCTCATTTTGTTATGCATTCTTGAGAGTTAAGCCTAAGTCAATCAGATGCCTACTGTATAATTTTTACTTTATCCACAATCTGAATTGGGGCTTGTCACACAATCGCATGCTTAGGAATCATCTGGAGGGCTAGTAAAACACTGATTGCTGTACTCCACACCCAGAGATTCTGAGTCTGTAGGTCTGGGATGGAGCCCAAGAATCTACATTTCTAACATGTCAGGTGATGCTGCTGCTGCTGATCCCATGGACCACACTTTGAGTGGCATTGGCTAAATCACAGGCATCATGGGACATCTTGGGTTGACAGTTTATATTTGAACTTCAGCTTGACCGTTATTGAGACTCCCCAGCATGAGGAACTTGTGACAAGCTAACCATTTACTTGGTTCTCTTTATTTTACTATTATATATATTTTCCAGTCTAGACAGAGTCCATTTTATTTCTGATGTTTGTTTCCTTTAATCCCTAAGTACCTGGAGATGCAGAACCATTCTGTAGCATTTTATTGTCCTAGTTTTTACCCTGATGAATCATCTTTTAACAGACATGTGAGCCTTCACCAAATGCATTATGTCATCCTTCTGAGCTCTGCAGAGAGAAGAATTGATACGCCTTTAGGTCTGATGTGAAATGATGGCTTCAGTGTGCCCATCCTGCAGCATCTCTGACTTGGGAGGGTTCCCAGAAGTGTGACAAAAAACCCTGTGGCTGGTGCCGAGTGGGGAAGGGGTGGCTTGTGACCCTATTACTTAAGCCTCCTACCTCCATGCTTGTGGGAGCAGGTCTGTCTCCTCCCAGGCTGCCACATTCAAAAGTTGGATTTATTTTTAGAGAAGAAATCATTAGTCATTAAACTCTCTCATGCTTCTTTTTTCCCTTTGGGTAAAATTTAAGAACCTGATCTTTATAAGAAAATTTTCAGGCTGTTAGGGAAAAAAATGGTAAAATGATTATAGCCTTGGTACAATGAACCCATTTGCCTCTCTTTGAGACAAAGGCAGACTTCTCACCGGAGTCACCACTCTCAGTCCCTACATCTAAATCAGCTTTATCTTTTGGCTTTATTTGAGAATCCCCTGACTCTTTTGATTTCCTGGCCCTTTCAAACCTAGGATTTCAAAAACTAATTGTATCATACACTGAACATTTGCTCTTTAAGCCCATTATAAAATCTCATAATGGAAGCTGGTTCTTAGCAAAATAGCCCTCTGGCTTACATATGTGCATAGTTTCACTTAATAACAGAAGGATTTAATAGATATAATCTATATTGAAGCAGAAATAACTGAAAACAAGATTTCTCTGATATCTTTAAATTCAGGGTTATATTACAAGAACTTTTAGCATGTTTCCATTGCCGCGGACTAAATAAATGTCATGTTGATGGCTTTACTAGCAGAAAATACGTCAAAATAGCCAGTTTTTGTCTTTAATTAAGCTTTATCTGTAAATGTGTAGTTGAGAATGTCATCATTTTGAAGCATATCAAAAATTCATAATCACCTGGTGGTTGATAAGGCCCAGGATACCCTGAGAGGACATCGTACATTTCGTTGCATCTCTCCCTCCCTCCCCACAGCTGTAACATTTTATTTTTACAGTTTAATTTGACTCAGTGAGACAGAGACCATCAATTTTAGGAAAGCAGGAAGTAGATTTTGCAAAGGGGTATCAGGAACCCAAAGGAAAGGGATACTAATGTGTGACAACTCAAAGTCTAGAGGGTTTCTCTGGTCTTGAGACTAGGAAAAGGGCCACATCATGATGAGGTAGCCAGATGCAGCTCCTCTGCTTTGCTGAAGTGATGGAGAAGGAGCAGAGAGCAGTTATTTGAGTCTCAGTCTTCTCTTCTACCTCAGACAACTGAGTGTGGCAAGTTAAGATGGCCACAAATTCTTTGGCACACCTCTCATTGGAGGATGATTCTGTGTCCTCTTCACTTGTGTCTGAGTGGGCGAGGTGATGGCTTAAGCAGTAGAATGCAGTGGGATGTTGCTGTGCCAGTTTCTGGGCCTGAACCTTAAAAGACATGAAGCTTCTACTTTCTGTCTCTTGGAACACCCATCCTTGGAACCCAGCCTCCATGCTGTGAGGAAGCCTGAGCAGCTCTGGAAAAGCTCACATGGAGAGGAACTGAGGCCGGATTACAGCTGGCACCAACTTCCAGCCATATGAATAAGCTGTGTTGGACTTGGGTCCCCCAGCTTCAGTAGAACTGCCCAGCTGCTACTGTGTGGTACAGAGACCATCCTTCCTGCTAAGCCCTACCTGTCTTGCAGATTCAGGAGCAAGATAAATGATAGTCATTATTTTAAACCGCTAAGTTTTGAAGTCATTCTCTAGGCAGAAATAGATATCCAGGACAATTAGCACCTCCTTTTTGTACTCCTTACCATTGCTTCCCCAAGAGGCAATTGCTCTCATGCTAGAGCCTTTCAGACACGGTCCTGCCAGAGTTTCCAAAACCCAGAATTCCCTTAGATGTGTCTTCCCAGTTCTTTTCCATGGCAATGCTGTTGTCCAAAATGATCTCTGTACCTTCCCCCAGCTCCATCATCCACACAGTGTTGCCGTCTCTCCTTCAGAGCCCACTGATTAACTAAGTAATATGTTTGGGGTCAAGAGCAAGAAGTAACTGGAGATTTCCAACCCACTGTTAGTCATCATAGCAATAGAAAGTTTTCATCAAGGTTAAAAGCTGCTCAGTCTTCTATATCCCCCCTTAGGTGACATAAATATGTCCTTAAGGGTATAGCTACAATCTGTAATTTTGTAATATTGTTTAATTCTGAGTAGGGATTGGCGACAGTCAGCTAAGAGTAAAGATTGATCTGTCAGTGGCCGCAGGACAAGACCCTCCCCCTGAAGAGTGCTGGAAGGGTGAGGATACTCACCATTGAGAAGAGGAAGGAGAACTATGCTGAGAAGGAAACAGGAAATGGAGAGGGCATCAAAAATACACTTAGATGGTTTCCCCTGACTAAGGGAGACTACTTCTGAGTCACTACTTGCCAAGCTGATGCGGAACCATCACTGTGATTGATACTAATTCTCCTTCCACTTGATGACATAGTAGGGCTTTCTTTATGCTAGGTAATGTTCCAGCACCCTGTCTGAATTAAGATGGGTGTTATTAGTATCCTTGGCTTATGCCTAAGGAAACTGAGGCATCGAGAGGAGAGGACACTGACATGGCAGTACATGACCAAATTCAGAACCAGGATTCAATCGCAGGGGGTCTGGCTCCATTATCTGTCAGGGCTGACATCAGAACTCTAGGCATAGAGGCTTTGGTGAGCCCAGTTTGAGTTCACAATACACTTTTAGTCTTTGCCTCATGTCATGTACCATGTCACACAGGCTAAGAGATGCTTTATCTTTCTTATTTTAAACATATTTTCATCTCAGATATATCATATGTGCCTTTGTAGGCTGCTTGAAGTCATTCTCAGAAGGCAGAGTAAAAATAAACAAATACACAAAGATTGGTTACAAAGGCAGATGTAAAAGACAATAGAGTAGCTCCATGTGAGAAGAATTAAGATTTTGGGGTCCAGCCCATCACCCAGCTAGCCCAGTGGGCCATGATGTACCAGGAAACTAGGTCACATATGCATTCGGCATGTTTTCCTGAGTTTACAGACATTCTAGTAACCCTTATTACAGTGGCTTTAAAAACATATTAAGTTTTGCTTTTTTTAAAAAAAAAGTAGATATAGATTTATTTTTAGTCTAAATTCATTGGTTGCCCACAGAGAGTTGAATACATACTTCATGATATATATTTTGCCAGTTAGATAGCCTTCAGCTCAGAGAACCACCTGCTTATATTGAAACCTTTCGTTTGCATTGAATTGCATGCATAATTTAAGCTGACTGTAACACCTCAAAGAGGCTCAAAAAGGAATCCATTTTTTCTCACTGGGCAGAAATAAGTAGGCTCTCTATAACTGTAAAGAATATGACCCATTTCAAAGAAAGGGGTATTTCTTTAAAGAATCCTATTTGCATATCAGAAACAATGTGGTTATCTAAGTGCAAAGACATTACAAATACTGTTAAAAAATTCATGAGTGTAGTGTTTAATATATGCAGAATAAAGTCAGAGGGTTTTTACAGGAATACATAAAACAAATGTCCTGTATTCTCACCACTCTGCTTTTTCCCAGTGTTTCACATCAGCTGTGTAAACAATCAATACTGAACAGTCAGGAGGTGTTGCTGAGCAGATAATGGACTTGAATTAGATCAACTTGGCATGGGCAGACTGAACATACTGGTGGGGCATATGAGTCTTACTTATGGTTTAATCTGATTGCTACTAATCTGAAGTCAATAGCTTTGAGATGTTGAATGAAAAAGAGCCACTGCCTTTGTAAGGAGGACAAACAGAGCAGGAAGAAGTAGTGTGAGCAGCGTGGGAAATGTAGATTTTTTATATCTTTAAATGATTCACAAAAAAATAGTTGCAATTCTGTTATATATATATGTATATATATTCTTTTTCATATTCTTTATTAATATGCTGTACACCAGAAACTAACACAACATTGCAAATCAACTGTACTTCAATTTAAAAACAGTTGCAATTCTATTGAAAATAAACATGGCTTACCTGGACCATGATTATTAATTTACTAAGCAGATATATATATACGTTTTTATTTTGGGTTACGTCAGCATCTTGGTTCAATTTAGGGGAAAGCAGGTAAGCACAGAGAGGCAGAATGAAGTAGCTCAGAGCCAGAAATCAGAAAATCTGGGTTTATGACCCAATTTTGCAACTCTCTTTACTAGCTGTGACCATAGGCAAAAGTCTCTTTGTGCCTTAATTTCTCATGGTGTAAAATGTAGATAAAGAGACCTCCTTTCTCTGTGTCATCAAGTTATCTTGATGAGTAAATGAGAAATTGAGTGGGATAATGTTTGCAAATAGAAAATTGATATACATAAGCAGACACTACTGTTAATTCCTTATAAACAAAAAATTCTTTTTAAAGTATTTTTGATGTTACCACTATATGTAGGACAATACTCTAGGTCTTGTGAAGATTAAAAAAAAAATCAGATATGGTTTCTAAAGTTCATTCCAAAAGCTTATAGTAAAACAGGATCAGCAAACTTTCAGTGAGGAGCCAAGTAGGAAATATATAAGAGTTTGAGGGCCAGATTGTCTCTGTTGCACCTACTCAGTTGTGCCGTTATAGGGCAAAAGCAGCCATGGACAATATGTAAAATAGCAGTCATGACTCTGTTCCAGTAAAATTTTATTTACAAAAGCATGCAATGGACTAGATTTAGTCCACAAGCTGTGGTTTACTGACACTGGGTCTAATCAGAGAGAAGATACTCACATAAAACTATAATACGTGGTCAGAGTACTAAGTGTTACAAACGAAATAGATGAAGAGTGAAGGAAATCATCTAGCTGAGACAAGAAAGTCTTCCAGGAGATTATAGATTTGAGTTCAGCTTTTAAGGATGTGGTTATGTTTGGATTTCTAAGGTAGAGGAAGACATTCCCAGCAGAAAAGATAGCCTAAGAAAAGGTATAAAGTGGAAGCATGAAGGAGGTATTTAAAGAAGAACAAGCAATTTGCTTGGCAAATCTGTGTCGGTGGAGTTAGAAGCAAGAATTCACTGGGGTGCGTGTAAGAGAGGAAAAACATATAATGACTTAAACATAGGTATATTTTTTCTGACCTTACCCCACACCCCTTAATGAATACTAAGCTATAGTTCTTAGGAAAGCATTTCTTCTATTTTTGGTTGGTTAGAACACTCTTAAATGTTTCTATGTTGCAGAATCATTGTAGGTATTTCTAAGGATGTACTGCAACTTGTAATTATTCCCAAGGGTGGTTTGTCTATCTTCATGCTTCTATATACATTCCTCATCAATCAATGAAGAATTACACATAGGTTGGCCACTATGAGGTTAGAACCATGAGGAGGAGTATCTGATTCAGAGCAGAGACTAACTCGCTAGAGCTACACTGTCCAACATCGTGGCCACTAGCCTCATGTGGTTATTTAAATTTAAATAAAATTAAAAATTAAGTCATGCAGTTATACTAGCCACATTTCAAGTGTCCAGTACCCACTTGTGTCTAGTGGCCACTATACTGAACAATGCAGATGTGGAATATTTTCACCATCACAGAAAGTTCTGTTGGACCAATGTTCCTCTTAAGAGATGAGAAACCAAGCAACAATTATGCATTGATTTAGAGTCCTGGAGCTGGAGATTTGGGTGACAGTTTTGACATTTAGTAACTGGTTCCATTAACAAATACATCGCTTTCTAAGTATTGGTTTTGTCACTTGTGATATGGGGCAATAATAGTACTTATCTTACAAGTGGTTATGAAGATAAAACGATGCATAGCTCTTTGGAAGCTGTAAAACACTACATAAATCTATAGCATGGCTGTTATTTCAATGGTACCATCTCTGTGCGTTCAGGCAATTTCCATTATTTTCCTTGTTTGCTTCCATGTACAAAATCATGTCATTTGCAAATAGAGATAGTTTTGCTTTTTCCTTTCCATTTCCGATGCCTTTTATTTCATTTTCTTGCCTAATTGCTCTGACTAGAATCTCCAGTACAGCACTGAATAGAAATGGTTAGAGCAGACATTTATGATCTTAAGTGGCAAGTTTTCAGTCTTCCACCATTAAGTATGATGTTATCTGTAGATTATCCGTAGATGTCCTTTCTCAGGTTGAGGAAGTTCCCTTCTTTTCTAAGTCTCTTGAGTTTGTTTTGTTTTTCTATCATGAAGATGTGTTGGTCCTTGCTGCCTTCTGCTCATTCAATTTGTCTATCACCTTTTCTTAGCTCCTTTACTGACTATTTTTTTCTGTCTTAGCTCCTTATAAGAGTGGAAACTAGCCATGTGACCAATGGTACCTAACATCCCCTAAAGAATTTCCTTTCCAGGAAGGCCAGACAAGAGTATATGGATGCATTAGACAAATCCATGGCACCTAAGTTAAGGCTACTGCTGAAGAGCCAATGCAGAATTCATGTTCTACCACAGTGGGAAACATTATGTCTCAGCAGAACTGTATACCATTAATGTTTACAATTGATTTTTTGACATGGAAGACAATGGAGTTTATTTATCGATATGGTAGTCTGCTATAGGGGAGAAGAGGGGAGAAGAGGGAGATAAAAGAATAAAAATAAGATGCAGCATGGGAAAGGAAGTAACTCTAAGTTGGGGAAACTGCATGAGCCAAGACGTGGAAGTGGAAATGATCAAGGAATGTTCAAGAACAAGTGAGTGATGAGACTGAGCTGATGCAGGTGTTTTTGCAGCTCAGGTAGGTAGCATGTGAGTCCTAGAGGTCCAACCATAAAACGTCAATTTGTGGACAGATCTAATTCTGGATCTGGAACCTCACTGTTTATGACGGTTTCCTGGTTGAGAGAGTCATTAAACATTCTCAAGGAGTCTAAGGAAATTATCTTTTAATAGAACAAAAAAAAAACTCATTAGTTCTTTTATCATCACAAATTTAGCAGTGTATTTCAGTGTTTCAATGCCTTTTTCTTCAGGAAAGGTAGACAGGTTTTATTGTGGCCTTCTCCCATTTTATCCCCAACCTTCCCTCATTTTCTTCATATGAGTCTGAAGAGCCATCAAGTCCTTTACATCCGTGGTCCAGGAGAGACTTTATAGTCTCCCAGATATCTCACCATTGCAGAGTACCTGGCCAGCATCATCTCCAGGGCCTTTATGTATTATATTCCTTTATCTGACTCAGTGTCAAGGTTCCTTTGTTTTAGTTGCAGTGCCAATTTGCTGACTCATATTTAATTTACTTGACTAGGCTATTTTCTCAAGCTCCAGTGATGTCAGTCCTATTCTCTTAACTCCTGTATCAGTGGAAGACCGGAATCAGCTTCTTCATTGCCCGTCTCTCCTTTCTGAGACGTTTACCATTTTTACAACTCCCTCTACCTCCTGGGTATCTGCCTTCACCTAGCTTCCTCTTGACTCCTAAGGAACCTGACAAATACACTTACGCTAAGGTACAAGGAGCTTCATGTGTTCTCTCTCCCCAGAGGGCAGACGTGTTAAAACAGGACAGCAAGGAGTGGTGTGGGAGGCAGCTTCTGACCTGGTCCCCAGTGAACTCCGTCTCCTGGTCTTCACTCACTTGTGTGATTTCCTCCCCTTGGGTCTGGGGCACAAGGGCTAGTGTGCCTGTGGTACAGAAAGCTGAACTCTGACAGCAGGTGTTTGCAGCAGAATAAGGGTTATGTAGCAATAGGTAATTAATACAAATGGACAATACCTGCTCCAAAGTAATGAATTCCAAATGGTGAACATCCAGATATCCAGAAGCAGGAAGGGCACTATTTTGGAGGAAAGGCTTGTCTCTGGCTTTGCCCCGTGGAGACTGCTGCCTACTCTTATTAAACATAAGGTCATCTCTACTGGTAGTAGCTAAAGACCTTACAATCCATAATAATCAACTCCTTAGGACTTGCTTTGCTCAATTACAATTACCATTAGTATGTGAACCTGAGGTAGGCCAGTTTCTGAGGTTATTAGTTATTCTTTCCTTTATAATTTGACCCAGGTGTGTTGGCATTGACCTGCACCAACTTTGTCCTCCTGCATTTTCCCAACTTGTCAGAATTATTTCATCTGCTTCTCTTGAGTATCAGCAACATCCCCCAACTTGGCATTATTAGGAAAATGTAGTGTGAGTATGCTCTTCAGCCCCATTCCCTAAGTCACAAAGAAAGCATCACAGTGCACTGAGAGCTAATCCTTTTGGAACCGACTTAATACAGATCGCGTATTAGTACTTCTTTGAAAATGATTCTCAAATCAGATATTTAAACTATATTTCCCAGTTTTTTTTTTTTGAGAGGCATGAAATGTGCTTATCAAAAGTCTTACTAGACCCAGGTCTCATTTTTCTCCTGCATGTTCCCCAAGCCAAGCATGGAAAGGTGTCTGCCCATGTTTCCCCCACACCTTCATCCAGAGGATGCCAAGGCTGAGATTTGGCAGTGCAAGTCCTGGCCATCAGCAGTGCAGCAATGCAGATAGGAAGCAGTGACAGGAAACGGAGTGGGTGGGGTGGCAGGAGCTTCTTAAGGTCTTTGGTTCTCTCTGCTTAAACAAGAGAGAGGACAGCTGCTGTCCAGGAGGGACCACACTGCCGTCCCTTTAACTAGTGAAATTCTTCATTCTGTTCTATGAATATTAAATGACCTGTTTTTATACCATTAGATTTCACAGTGCCAAGTGGATGCTATCCAACTTAATTTTACAAGTTATTCTGAATGCTGCATTCCATTTGTTTTTGTGAGTCTGGAAGCTCACATCCGTAAACGCAAATGTTTGACTGGGTCTGAGTTGCGTGATAGGATATAGGCATCCCTGTCTGCTTGGTGCCTATTTTGCAGAGAAGTAAGCCAAATATTGTGGAAAGTAAGAAAGAAAGCAAAAGATAGTAGTCTTCCATCAGAGTTTTCAGTACTCTGAAGAGAAAAGAACGTAATTTTAAAAGTCTATGGACACAAAAACCCGGAAATATATGCAAACTTGATTGTGTGCGTGTATGGTGTGGATGTGGGGGTGTATGCATGTTTAAGGAATTCTAGAGAGAGAGCTGTGCTAGAATTGCTGCTGAAAATATACAACATCAAGTGCTCTGTGATTTTATTGAGTGTAAGCTTCCGTGGAAGCAATAGCCATGCAAGTACTGCAGGCTGTGACAGGGAAGTGGGATAAAGGATGTGAAGGGGCAGTTGTGATGATGAAATTGCAAATCTCCCTCGATTTCCCAATAGTTAACAATGTAAAATCACATTTTAGATGGTAAAGGACCAATAAGTTAGCTTAATCAGGGCTCTGTGGTTGGATCCCAAGATGTATAAGGAAGACCAAGAGTGGGTGAGTTTTCTTTGCTGCGTTTCTGTAACTGGCAGCACTATGCTGGATTTTGAAAAACGAAGAAAAATATCTTGGCTTCTATTTTTCATTCCAGAAGTGAGGTCGGACAAAGGGATTGATCTTTATGTAGACTAGCTTTGGAAACAGTGTCATCTCCAAGTTCAGAAATTTGAAAAATACGTTCTCTCCCCATCCATGTTTTAGTTCATTTCATAGTAAACTTTAAAAGCTTTAGTTTCCCATTTTGACTCTGGTTTGAAGGTAGCGAGGAGAGAACACAGCGCCCCCTCATCTACTTAATTCCTATTTATTTCTCAGGTTTCACTTAATAGGTTTTTCAGGATCATCTCATGTTCCCCACACTAGGTCACACTGCCTCATCATATGTGCTTGTTACCAACCTGACCTTTTTCATTTTACCATTTATCAAAGCTTGTCTTGTGTATTTTTGTAATCATTTCTTTCGTCTCTCATCAGATGGCTGATATTTTTTACCCTCCCCTTTTTAAAATTGAGGTATAACTGACATAGAACATTGGATAAGTTTAAAGTAGACAGTATGTTGATTGGATACACTTCTGTTGTGCAATGTGGTTACCACCATAGCCTTAGGTAACATTTCCATCATGTCACATAATTATCACTTCTTTTTTGGTGAAAATATTTAGGATCTTGTCTCATAGCAACTTTGAAATATATAGTACCGTATTGTTGTCTATCACCAGCACACTGTATGTCAGATCCCCAGAACTTACTCGTCTGCTAATTGCAAGTTTGTGCTCTTTAGCCAACATCTACCCAGTTCCTCCCCTCCTCAGGCCCTGGTAACCACCATTCTAGTCTCTGTTTCTGTGAGTTCAGCTTTTTCAGATTCCACATATAAGGGCGAATATACAGTATTTGTCTTTGTCTGTCTAACTTATCTCACTTAGCATGATGCCCTCAAGGTCCATCCATGTTGTTGCAAATGGCCAGATTTCCTTCTTTCTCATGGCTGAATAATATTCCATTGTTTATATATACCACAATTTCTTTATCCATTCATCCATTGACGGATGCTTAGGTGATTCCATATCTTGGCTGTTATGAATAATGCTGCAGTGAACACAGGAGTGCAGTTATCCCTTAGATATCCTATTTTTGTTTCCTCTGGATATATACGCAGGAGTGGAACTGCTGGATTGTATGATAGCTCTATTTTTAATTTTTGAGGAACCTCCATACTGTTTTCCATCATGGCTGTACCAATTTACATTCCCACTAACAGTGCACAAGGGTTCCCTTTTCTCCATATCCTCACCAACACTTGTTATCTTTTGTCTTTCTGAAGCTTGCCATTCTAACAGTTATGAGGTAATATCTCACTGTGCTTTTGATTTGTATTTCGCTGATGATTAGTCATGCTGGGAACATGTAGCTGTTGGTCATTTGTATGTCTTCTTTGAAAAAATGTCTATTCCGTTCCTTTGCCCGTTTTTAAATTGGATTGTTTGTTGTTTTCCCATTGAGTTGTATGAGTTCTTTATATATTTTGGCTGTTAACCTTTTATCAGGTGTATGCTTTACACATACTTTCTCCCATTCTGTAGGTTGCCTTTTCAATTTGTTGATTGCTTCTCTTGCTGTGCAGCAGCTTTTGAGTTTGATGTAGTCCCACGTGTTGGTTCTTTGCTTCTGTTGCTTGTATTATTGCCCTTTTATTCTATCTAAAATAACTCTATTCTGTTTGGGGTAGAAATTTTCCCATCTAAAATATACATTTCCTAGACTGCTATGCATTTATAGCTGCTCATGTGATTATACCTGGTCATGTGAATGGATGATTAAGTTGTAGGTAAGTTATACGATAAGGCTTCAAGGATGTTCTTTAAAATGGTAACCAACACAGCTGACTTGGGTGGCTTTTGCTTGTCACATTCCCTCTTTTCCTGTTTAGGGCACAGTTACAATATTGGAAGAGAAGCAACCGCTTTGCAACCAAAAGGCAACAAGCATTAAGTGGAAGCCATGTGCTATGCTGGGTCTGCGGAAAAAAGACGTGCAGCATGGATTCCCCAGTGGCATCACAGAGCCACCATACGCTTTGGGACTTTCACACAAGAAAAATGACCGCTTTGCTGATGCTCGTTGTTTTTTGTTTTTTTGTTTTTTTTCAGTTTCTCTTGCAGTAGTTTAGAAGGATAAACAAAGAAGGAGTACTGTTGACTGTTTTACCTAGAGAAGAGAGCTGAGTTTTGTTAGACTGAAGTGTGAGGTGTTGGAAAGTTATACCCCTTCTTGGGAACTTGTGATTAAAGAAGTCAGTAGAAGAAAGTTGAGGGTGAGGCCAAGACCTCACGAGAGAAAAGGGAAAAGTGCTCACCGAATGCGTTAAGTCACAGGAAATGGAAGGGTAATCGCCGGGGTCTGTGGGATGTCTAATGTTCCTGTTGTTAAGTGTGGTTGAGTTGGAGGAGAGGCTCAGTGTGGTTAGTATATGTATTGTGGTGCATTACGCAGACCAGAGTGCATTAAGTACAGAGCAAATTGATTTTATACCACTATCCTCTGCCATCTTTTTTGCAAAATAATGACTAATGCAAACCTGCAAATGTGTTTCTCCAGAAAATCTTTTGGGAAAGGGAGATTTATTTTACCTAATCCTTTTCGTCTGTTACAGATTTCTTAGTATACTTATTTGACCTTAAGAACTATACTTTTGGCCATTAGTCAAAGGAAGGCTAGCTTAAAAAAATTTCTATTGAGCACTATCCTTACAAAATCAGCTATTTAGGTCAATTTTTTTTCCATTCCCAAATATATAGAGTACGCTGTCCCAAAATAGAAAACTCTGGTTTTAGAAGGTAAGTTATCTAGAGGCCAAAGCACAGTCCATATTAGGCAGCTCACAGCATGGCTTTCTCTCTACTTCTCCCCGCTCTGCATTCCTTCCTCCAGAGAGATCTTCCCAGGTAACTTCAGCTGGGGGCGTCAGATTTGCCCACACTAGGGAAAGGCTCAGCCTCCCCATGAGGCAGGCCGAAGCCTCTCACTGGAGGAAACTCTGGTCTCACTTCTCCAGAGCTTGCATCTGGCCTCCTGAGCTTTACACCGCTCCTCTGTTTTCTCCACTCACTAGGCTTGTTCACCTTAGAGTAGTGCTTGCCACATATACCAGGCCTCTTTATGTCCTCCTGCTTCTGGCTGACTGCCCTAGCTTTGGAATCCTTACTTGCCGTGATCTTGGATAACTGTGGCCTCTTCTTCTCTGGCTTGCCTTGTGGCTTCTGGTCTATTTCGTGTTCTGACTTCTGGTACTTGCTCCGTCAATAACTAATACCCTGTCTCTACTTCCCTGGTTCCTTGTCTGGGCCCTCGTGACTCATGAAATTATTTTACAGGGTTAAATGCAGAGAAGCAGAAAGGGATGGACTGTTAGGCAGGAAGTCGATATGAACATATAACCTGGTGCTATCCCAGGCATATGGCAGAAGCCAGACTTCCTGCCTGTGACTGTGTTCATAGCATCCCTTTCTTAGTCAGTCAGGAACTGGTTAATCCCTGGAATCTGATTTTATGGGCAGGCTTCATTTCAGATGGCCACATTTCAAGCCCTTAGCAATCGATTCCTTTTCTTTTTCTTTAACACTTTTATTTCAAAAGAACATCAAACTCAGCCCTTCATAGAAGAGCTTGTTTACACCAAATAAATGCTCAGTGAAGGGTCAAAGTTCTGTTGTCCGAAAATAAGGGAGAGGATTATGGTACAAAACTATTACTTTCTCCTACATTTAAAAAAATATTTTGTATTAAGACTTTGTTTTTTTAGAGCATTTTTAGGTTCATAGCATAATTGAGGGGAAAATACAGAGATCTCCCATATACCCCCCCCCAAGCATAGCCTCCCTCATTATCAGGATGCTCACCAGAGTTGTACATTTGTTATCATTGATAAACCTACATCGATATATCATCACCACCCAAAGTCCATAGTTTATATTAGGGTTCACTCTTGATATTATACATTCTGTGGGCCTGGACAAATGTGTAATGGCATGTGTCCCTCATTAGAATATCATATAGAGTATTTTCACTACCCTAAAAACCCTCTGTGCTCTGCCTAGTCTCTCCTTCCTCCCCTCCTAACCCCTGGCAACCACTGAGCTTTGTACTGTATCCATAGTTTTGCCTTTTTCAGAATGTCATAGAGTTGGAATCATACAGGATGTAGCCTTTTCAGACTGGCTTCCTTCACTTAGTGACATGCATTTACGGTACCTCCATGTTTTTTCTTGGTTTCATAGTTCATTCCTTTTTAGCGCTGAATAATATTCCATTGTCTGGATGTCCCAAAGTTTATTTATCTATTCATCTACGTCTTGATGGATTCCAAGTTTGGGCAATGTGATTGAAGCTGCTATAAACATCTTGTGCAGGTTTTGTGTGGACATAAGTTTTCAGCTCCTTGGGATGAATACCAAGGAGTGTGGTTATTGAATCATATGGTTAAGAGTCTGTTTAGTTTTATAAGGAACTGCCAGACTGTCTTCCAAAGTGGCTGTCCTGTTTACATTCTCACCAACAATGAAGGAGAGTTCTTATTACTCCACATCCTTGCCAGGATTTGATGTTGTCGCTGTTACGGATTTTGGCCATTCTAATAGGTATATAGTAGCCTATATATTTTTGTTTTGTTTTGTAATTTATTTCCTATTGACAATGCTTTTATTATTCCTAGGGAATAGAAACTAAAGATTATGTGATTCTCTGTTGCTAGTTCAAATTCAAATCTGCAGGTCCTAATCTTCTGAATGTATAAATGAAAAAAAAACCCAATGAATCAATACCTATAAAGTACTTTGGAAAGTGTCTTATACAACATAAGCATTGTGCAATTGTTTGCTATTATTTTAGCTAGAAATCCATCTGCATTCATGAAAAATGCATGTAGCGTGTATGTCTTGAGCCCATTTGGTAGCACAGGAAAGTTGCTGAATTGAACCTTTGTTGGTAGGTGGGCCCAACTCATTCCATGCTAAACGACACATATCCAAGATTTTCAACACAGATTTCTCTCAGAAATGGACCTGAGGGTGAAATACTTGTGGATTTACTCAGCATCTTGTCTTTTCCCTTACCAGGAGCAGCTCGCTTCTGGGCCATTCTGTGTTGTTAAATCACCGCAGAGCTATGTCAGGACACGGCATACCAGGCCTTCTCACCCCATGCTCAAGACCCCATCAGCATTATTATGTCTCTGAAAGCCCAGATCTGTCTCCTTGGTCATCTCCCTTAGGACTCAGTCTCTCACCTGTGCTGATGCCTTTAATTACAGCATTCCTCATCGTTTCTCATGACTCAAGCAAGAGTCAGGCACCAAGAACATATTTCTTCTTTCAGTTCATTATTGGCTTTCAGTAGGTCATTCAGCTCGAGTTCCTTATAAGAGTAAGTCAGAGTCAAGAGGGAGCTCTTGGGCTCTGTGTGTGGCTGGCTGGATCACTCTGCTTCCACCTATCCTCCTTCCCTCCTCACAGTCACAGCCTTGGTGCCACTATCATTCTGCCTTGAAACCATCGGATCACATCTCATCTTGTCCTTTGTCCCTGTTTGAACTGGGAGTCACCAGAAGAAGCTAGACTCCTCAAGTCTTCCTTCGTTTCTTGGACTCCCATCCCCATACTTATCATGTGTCACACGTCACCTTATTAGTGAGTGTCTCCCTGCTCAGGGGATTTTTAATTTCCAACCCCTCCCCTCTAGTGCTCCTCTGCTTTATTTTTCGAAATTACCACTGCTTATAATCTCTTTCATTGTTCATTACCTGTCTCTTCCTACTAGAATATAACCTTCATGAAGGCAGGGACTTCACCTTGTTCGCCATGTTTTCCTAGTGCCAGGAACAGTGCCTGGCACGTGGCAGGAACTTGAAAGAGAATTGTTGAATGGCTCTCTACCAGTAACGGACACATGGTACTGGGGGAAATATTCTTAGGACTTTTATGTTCCTGAATCCACCTTCAGGAATTCTGCTCCATTCCTCCTTTCAGCATCAACTTCCTTTAAATTTCTGTTTAGGGTCTCTGTGCTTAATTTGCCTTTCCCATCCTAGTCATGACTACAGTGATCATCTTCTTTAGGCTCCTCTGTCAGCCTGTTTTTTTTAGTTAAGCAGTTGTTGAAGAGATGTCCTTTCTCTTTTTTTCCTTTATGCTTTTTTGTGGAGGGCAGCAGTGGAAAGGGTAGGGCTGGAACACTGCTTGCTTTTGAAAGTCTCATTACTACAGTCAAGCCATGAAGTTTGGCTGGCTTCTGAGGATCTTTCTTCTAGTTTCTTTTTACTAACACAGATAGATCTGAATACCATTTGGCAGTATTCCCTGCCATTTTCTTTCCCCTTCCATTTTCATTTCTTTTCTCTGTAATCTGCATTCTAGCTGAGCTCTGAAAGATTGTCTTTTTTCAACCCTCACTGTAAAGGTTGAATTATAGCTATGATTTATTTGTTGCCTGCAATACATTCATCAATGTGTACATATATGTGTGTGCATGTATGAATGTGTATATATGTACACCCACATGCACACTCATGTGTGCACAGACACATATACACACATACACACATCATCTTATGGGTGAGAAAACTGAGTTTCAGAGAGGTTAAATAACCTCTCCAAGATCACTCAGAGGGGGAAGTCAAACTTCTCCAAAGAAGAATTTACCCTTCCTTACCTCTCATTTTCTCTTTAGTTCATTTTAACCTACTCCATTTAAAACTACTCTTAAAAAGTTGCCAAATCTTGTCCATTTTGTTCATCTAAAATTTTCATTATGAAATATTTCAAACATATAGACAAAAAGGGAAAATTGTATCAGTGATGTTCATGTATTATCCTATATTTGTTTCAAACTTTAAAAGAAATAGTACATTCTAGATAAGGTGATGTCTATTATGTACTTTTCTTTGATCACTTTCCCCTACACCTTCCCCAGATGTTACTGCTTTCATGAATTTTTAAAAAATAATTCCTGTCTGCTTTTACATTATTCCTAAATACAAATGCATCTATAAAATATATAGATATTAGTTTTAGATGTTTTTTAACTTTTCAGTAATATCTGTCTTTGTAACAATTGCTTCTTTTTAGTTCAACATTAGGTTTTAGAGATTTTTCCATGTTGATGGGAGCGTCTCTCTTTCTCATTCGTTTTCATTGCTCAGTGTAGGCCCCTGATATAAATTATCCCCTTACTTACATGTAGTTCACCGCGCTGATATCACATTGGGGTCACCAAATGTCGGTGTCATGATACCATGTACACATACACACTGTATGCGGAGAGAGCTGATGGCTACTCTGAAGCTTTATTAAGTTACACAGTCTTATATAGCTAAGAAGAATGGCAAGGGAAATGGTTAACAGGCAGCGTTTGGCTCAAGGTCAGAAGACCCTTTATGTTTTGGTAAATCGTGTTCGTGTTGGCACCAGTGAGCCTTACAGCTTATCAGGGCGGAACGTATGAGAAACGGCTGCTTCACAACATTCTTCTTGGACTCAGGCGGCTGTGCCTGTCTTAGGTTGTCCCCCTCTGGGGACCTTACCCATCCTTGGCTAACCAGCCTTCTCACCTCTGAGTCTGCAGCTTTTTATAACTTGTTTACCATTCCGGCCCACGGCTCGTTCCTTTGTTCCCACAGTCGGTGGCCTACACTCAGAGTCTTCCATTGCATGAATATACCACAATTTATTTACCTGGCCTCCTGTTGATATAAAATTAGGTTGTTTCCATATTTTGATTTTTAAAACTATCATGTCACTTTTCTGTCTTTATTTATGCCACTTCTCAGCAACATTTTCCACAGTTAACCATTCTTTATTCTTCTACACTTTTCTCTCTTGGTTCTGCAACACCAAGAATCTTTGTCTTTTTCCTTTTCCTCTGGTCACTCCTTCTGAGTTTTCTTTCCCTTCCTGCCCTCTTCTACTTACCCTAATAATTTTGGGGTTCCCCCAAACTTGGTATCAAGCCATTTCTCCTTTTCTCTCCTTCCCACTTTCTTCCTATACGGTCTCATCTATTCCTATGACTTTAAATATAGACTGACAATACTCAAAGTGCCATCTCTCCCCACATCTCTGAGCTCTAGACTTAGGAATCATGACAACTGCCTATTTGACACTTCTTTGGTAAGTTCAAACTAAAGATATCTTTTTAAAAAGTTTTAAAAAAACTTTAAAAAATTTATTGAAGTGTGGTTCTTGTACAGTATTATATAAGTTACAGGTATACAATACAGTGATTCATTATTTTTAAAAGTTATACTCCATTTATAGTTATTTTTAAATATTGGCTATATTCCCCATGTTGTATAATACATCCTTGTAGCTTATTTTATACCTAATAGTTTGTACCTCTTAATTCCCTACCCCTTATAACCCATCTCCCCTTCCCTCTCCCCACTGGTATCCCCTAGTTTGTTCTCTATATCTGTGAGTCTACTCCTTTTTTGTTATATTGACTAGTTGTATTTTTCAGATTCCACATATAAGTGATATCATACAGCATTTGTCTTTCTCTCTCTGACTTATTTCACTTAGCATAATTCCCTCCGAGTCCATCCATGGTGCTGCAAATGGAAAAATTTTATTCTTTTTTATGGCTGAGTAGTATTTTGTTGTATATGTATATGTGTGTATATACACACATGCACACGCGTGCACACACACACACACACACACACATATATACCACATCTTTATCCATTCATCTGTTGAAGGGCACTTAGGTTGCTTCCATACCTTGGCAATTGTAAATAATGCTATTATGAACATTGGGGTGCATATATCTTATCGAAATAATGTTTTTGTGGGGTTTTTTAATCATTCTTGACCAGAGGTGCTTTCCAGCTTATTTGAGACAGAATTTTCCAGTGTGGTGCAGAAAGTGATGGTTGATAAAGTTATACACATGTCATTGTATTACATCATCTGACTAATTATTCTCTTTTTTCCTTAATTACCCTCCCCATATATGAATCTCTAGGGGTGAGTCCTTAAATACCAGAAACTGTAGCTGGGTGTTCTTCCTCTCTTCACCATTAAAGAGTTTGAGCAAATTGCCAAGATTGCATTATACCTAAGGAAGAAAGGCATAAATTTGTTCTTGTAATATACAGTAACTGATGTGTATATCATGTCATAAATCTTGTCCCATTACAAGCACCTAATGGTGTAGGATATCTCTTTAAATTATTGCATCTTTTTTTCTTTAGAATCATAAAAACTCTTGAAATTGAAGTGGGGACTTTATTGTTCATTGGGCCCACTCTCCCAAGTAGTGTGGAAATTTGTTCTACAGAGTGATCTTCCAACGTCTGCATAATCATTTCTAGTAATTGGCAACTCATTATCACATAAGGCAGCTCATTTAATTGTTACAAAGATGAGATTGTTATAACCTCTTATATTGATTTGAATTATACTTCCTTTTGATTTCTAGCCTGTTTACTTCTAGCAAGACTGAGTAATTCTACCTTGGGGTTCATTGCTACTTTGTAAATTCATATCAAAAAACTTAAACCCCACATGACTAAGGTTTTTGCAATGGCTTATAACTTTTAGGTCCTCAAAGTTAACTTAATTTGTTCTCACATCAGTTCAATGGATTCTTTATAGCAAGAGACAATCTTCAGATGTTGAATTGTGAGAAACTATAATTTCCTCGATCACATAGACATTTGATGTAATCATCCAATGCGAGCAAGCAATCTATGTGAGGAAAACTAGAATCAACCTGAAACAATTCCTTCCTGTTACATGGAGTGTGACAGAGTGATCAGCAAAAACTGTTCATAGAAGTCAACACTCATTCCTCAGTCCTTGCTTTCTGAAAACAAATTTGCTGGGGTATAAATAAGATCAGCAGTAAATAAGTAAGAAAGATAGTCCCAATGCAGAAAAAGTCAAACAGAAACCTCTCAACCTTTGCTTCTTGTAAATTGGACTTTGCGATGCATTTCTAGATATCTAATGCATTATTTTGAACCAAATTGTGCCTTCTTTTTCTAGTCAAAAGAAATATTAGTAAAGCTAATATCTGGGATATGTTACCTGTGCAGATAAAATTATTCCTGATTAATGATCAGTGTAGTCTTAAATGTATAGGAATCATTTGCTTATAACTATAGTGTTTTTCTACCGTTGGTGTTTAGATTATTGGCCACATCTTTGAAGTTCCCATAATATGGAAAAAACAAGTTTATTAAATAGGTCACTAGTCTCCTTCTGTTGTCAAACATTGCACTTTATTTCTCAACTTTAAGGATGCATTAGTTTTCAATTACTGCGTAACAAATTGCCACAAACTTAGCTAATGGCTTAAAAAATATGTAGTTTATATGAGTCAGGAGTCCATGCATGGCTTAGCGGGGTTCTGTGCTCAGTGTCTCACAAGGTTGAAAGCAAGATGTTGGCTGGGCCGTGTTCCTTTCTGTAGCTTAGGGTCAACTTCTGAGCTTATGTGGTTGTTGACAATTCAGTTCCATGCAGTTGTATGACTGATGACCACACTTTCTTCTTGGCTGTCAGCTGAGTGCTGCTCTCAGCGTCTACAGACCCCTGTATTTCCCTCCCACTTGACTTTCTTACAACATGTCTGCTTACTTCTTCAAAGCCAATAGGAGAATCTCTCTGATCTCTACACTTTCTTTAAAGGTCTCACCTTTTTGGTCAAGACTACCCAGGAAAATCTCCCTTCTGATTAATTTAACATCACTTGATTAGGGACTTTAATTACATCTGAAAATCCCAACACCCTTGACATATATAATCTATATATGGGATAACTCTCCTATC
This sequence comes from Camelus ferus, assembly GCF_009834535.1. NCBI lineage: Eukaryota > Metazoa > Chordata > Mammalia > Artiodactyla > Camelidae > Camelus > Camelus ferus. The sequence goes on from NC_045732.1 coordinate 15,510,864, forward strand.
ATATTCACAGGTCGTGTCCACATCTGAGGGGAGGGAATTACATAGGGCATGTACACCAGGGCAGTGGAAATTTGGGGGATCATCTTAGAATTCTGCCTACTGCATTCCACTTGCTCATTTCTGGTCCTAATATCTCTCAGCCTCATTTGATCATCTGTCAAATGAAAATTGTTACAGATCAAATGAGAATTGTTATAGCTATTAGGATCCCACTATTAGCAGCAACTCTGTCTTTCTCTTTATGCTGTCGTAGTAATAGACAGAGATAAAGATATCTTTTTTTAACTTTTATTTTCTTCCTTTTTTTCTCTTTCTTTTATTTTTAACAAATCCTTGTGTCAAGGGCTGATTTTTGATAGATCGCAGAGAGAGATAAAGTTATCTTAAAGATAGAGGATAGGCTGACTTAGAGAATCATAGGAAACTTAACAGACATGAGGCACACTGGCATCCTGGAAGGAGAATGTTAATCTTCTAGATCATCTCAAAGGAACAGGCTTTCCAGAAAAGTTAGTACCAACATTGTGGAGTCTTTCACAGTCCTCTAAGAAAGCACGTTCAATGCCACTACCATTAGCACAATACCCCACAGTTAATAGAAGGGATACCCACATACGGGATGATGGAGTAAACCTCCAAATGAGACCTTCTTCCTCAGGTGGACCTGTTGGTGGTTGGGGTCCTTTCTGCTTGTTTTGAGGTCTCTTGATTATGGCCATCAATATGGAAAGACTCATCTTAAGCTACTCAGTGAGGCCTTATTTCTTGGTAGTTGAAATCTCTGCAAATCCAGCACCAATTGATTAGACAGACAATGAAAACAGCACATATTTTCTATGGCAAATCTGGAAATGGCAGAAAACCACAGATATCTGACCATTCCTTAATTCCAAAAGGAATCTGGACCATTCTAAGAGAAACGGTCATGAAAGTCATTAGAGAAGGCACTATTCATTAGCACTTGTAAGGAGAAAAAAGAAAAGGAAACCAAAAATCAGGCTGGAGCTAACCATTGACTTACTAGAGACAAGGAAAGACAGAATGTCAGTTGAAACAAAGCAAAAAGGTGAGAAGTGAAGGCTATGTTTTGACAGTAGACATTTTCCTGTTAAGCTAAGTGCCTATTATTTCTCTCCTGAAATCCAACTAAGCATCTCCTTTTCTAAGATACCCTAGTAGATGCCAGTAATGCCTCTAAAGATGAATTTGGGTGAGGAACATTGATAACATTTGTAAAGTACCTACCATAATGCCTGGCAAACAATGAATGCATGTAACAAATGCTAACTTGTAGTAGTTCTAGAAGAAATAGTATGAGTGGTCTACAGTACAATCTCCCTAGAGGGAAAAACTATAAAGTACCAACACCAGTGTTCACAGTAATTTACAATAGGATTGGGGAGAAGAGGAGTGAATATAGAAAAGCATGTTTCAACATGCCTGGTCAGTTTTCAGTAACAGAAGTGGTTGTGCTTTCCCCTAGGTGATCAGTTTTCTGGTCGAAACTGTAATGAATAGAAGCCTGTATCATCTGTGTCTGTATGATGAATGCTATTCAGAGCAAAGAATTATTTATAAAAATCTTTTGAAATTAAACCTGCAAGATATATTTGGCAGGTTAAGAAGAAATATGGAGGGACAGAGGAATGTAAAAACAAAAGGTGGTAATGTCTATGGTGGTGCATCTCCCATGAGGCCAGTGGCAAGGTGGAAATATTTAGTGTAAACAATGAGCTGGGAGGGCGAAAACCGAGGAGTCTTTTGCTTTCCATCACTCTAGGTCAGTCGTTCTCAACTAGGGGGTGAATTTGCTCCTCAGGTGGCATTTAGCAATGTTTGGAGATGTCTTTTGGCTGTCATAACCCGGGGAGAGGAAAGGCAGTGCTCATGGCATCTAGTGGGTAGAGGGCAGGGCTACCGCTAAATATCCTGTAGTGCACAGGACAGCGCCCACTGCAAAGGAATGATCTGGCCCTGAAGGTAAACAGTGGCAAAGTGTGAAATCCTACTCTCGGTGTTTAATTCTATTATTGGGTCAAGTTGAACCAGCAAATGCTACATCCACAAACTATGTTAGTTTAGCCCCTCATGAAATCATAGAGGTGTACAATGTTTTGCTTTTTACCTTTGTCAGAGGCCACTACAAATAAATGTATAAAATTTAACATGGCATTTGTACTTTTAAAAAAGATATTGTTCATGAGCTACATGACGCATTTAATGTTAATTTCATTGCTGGTAGAAAAAAAGATTACCCTTTGCTGAGGAATTTCCACACATTTCCTATTCAACAAGATCCATATAGTAGATTTTCTTTCTCTTTTTGCCTTAGTAGCCAGGAAATTTGGGACAAAACTTGAAGCTCAGTCATGATTTTTGAGAATTTGAACATGAGATAGCTAGAATAGTTTTATCTTTATTTTCTTTGGTTTTGCTTTTCTTCTTACATTTACAATGAATTATCATTCACATATGTGAATACATGTATTCATATATATGATTTTCTCATAATCAGACACAAAGAACCTCCTTGCTTTATAGAATTTCTAATCATTTTTAACAAAAACTACCTGGATTATTAATATGTAAGTTATTATTGTGTGTCCCTTCTATACAGTGCACATTCATGGCATTTTATGCATTAAATACTTTATTGGAATGTCAGACATAGCACTTACCTCTGGCAGTTGCTGCTGTGGGAATTAGAAGAGGTATGACCAGAGAATCACAAAGGATTACTAGTCAAAGGACTTCTGAGGCCCTTTTAAGACTGGCTACTTTCAATATGGTACCACAAATCCATTCTGTTTTGAATTCTATCCAGCAGTTGTCAGCATCTTGGTAAAGGCAGTGTCAATGCAGAGTTGGGTTTATTAGGACTAAGATTTAGCCGAGCAGATTTGAGAGGGGGGAGTGAAAGAAGGGTGTTGTGGAATAAATGTCCATAAAACTATATATTAAATGGAGAAGGAAGTGACAACAGGATGAGGGGTGATGGATAAGGAGATCAGTACTCCTCTTATTTAGCCTTCATTCTCAGCCCCAATCCATCTAGCTCTTGCCTCCTGCTGCTTCCTTAGGCTGGGAGTTGATTTAGCTGAAAACATTTTCATCTGGTACATAATCCTATTTTACGTGAAGCTTCAAGTGCAGTCACTAGCTGTACCAATGCTTATTTTAGCACTTGTGAATAGAGCACTGATTCCATTACAGCTGCCCATTTGCCTCCACCCTTTCTGGTTCTTTCACTGGGAAGGTACACTCACTCACCATTCTGGTAGTTTCTTCAAGAACTGATGAGACAACTCATAAAATAGCATGTAGGCATTACTTGAAGGGAGTTACACTTTAGTTAATTCATCTGTTTCTTTGCCAGGCTGTTGTGTGTGTGTGCACATGTGCACATGTGTGCATGTGTACCCACGACTGAGAAAAGCAGCCAGTGCTTGAGCATTTCCCATAGCCTTGTGTGTAGGCAGCTCCAGCATCACTGTAAAAGGTATGCAGTAGGCTGACAACCGCAGTTGGCAGCTGTTCCTCCTGAAACTGTACTTTACTCCTTGAAATCAGCATGAAAAGTAGTCAAGTCTCTTGATCAGTTTATGCCTGATTCTTGGCATCATTAAAATTCTGTTCTATTCAGTGTTGCTTCATTTGTACAATCAGGATGCTCCATTTTCAGATATTCAAAGCTTTGGAAATTCTGTAATAAATAGATTTTTATTTGGCATCAAATCCAAGTTGAGTGATTTTTCATGTGGGAAATAATAATAATTGTATTTTGGAGGGCATTTTCCCCGCTTTGACTGACATTTGTAAGTGCTTTATGGCTTCCAGAGCTCTTTCAGGCATGATATGTTTTATTGTTTATACAACCCCACAGAGTTGGTACTATGAGCCCCAATTTAAAGATGAATAAATGAATTTTCAGAAAGGAAAGTGAATTATGAAAAGCTAGATTTAAGTGATAGAGGTAAGATAAAAACACTGGTTGTCTTAAACTGTGGGGATCTTTCTATTATAACATGCTAACTTTAAGCAAGTGGGGTTTCTAGTGAGTTACCAGTTTGTATTGTAACAAACAGTGTCCAGCTTGATCTCAAACTATATTTCAAGGTTAACACTTTATAAATGGGACTGAATCATTGGGGCTTAAGCCAGGGGCTGAAAGTTTATTTATTGATCCAGTCCACCCTCTTGGGATTCTTGATATTTGGTGAGATGGTACATTTGTCAGTACATTGGAAAAGCGTTTTGTTTCCTCCAGAATGCAGAACACTGCTCTTGAATTTTAAACAGAAGAAATCACTGTCTAACAGGGCTCATGGGAACAAGGCGTAAACAGTAAGCTTCATGTTGGTACAGGAAGAAAATGGGCAATTTCTGTAGAGCCCATCTATCAACATTTACTTAAATCTATGCCTTAAAAATAATGGAAATATAGCCTCTGAAAACCTGTAGAATAAGTACACACATCTTACTCTTCCAAAACTAGATCTGATGAGGTTAATAGTGGCTAAATGTGTTTATTTTTACAGAAATTATACTTTACAATGTCATAATATTTTAACATTAAAATGTATGTAATGGAACTAAGTTATGAACTGTCGAAGTGTTTCTACGTCGGTTATGTATTAATTACAAAGGGTAAAAGATCCCTTTACTGTAGAGATAGCTGACGAATACCACCTATGCTAAATGATCCAAATTGACACCCCTCCTACTAGCACAAATGAACATCCCCTTCCTTCTGATGTGATACAGCACGAAGAATACAATATTATGTCTGTGGAGGACCTGCCTAAAATGCTTAACCAGGAACTAATCATGAGAACCATCTGACAAACCCAGATGCAGGGATACTTTACAACGAAACTGACCACCCCCCACCTCTCCAAAATGGAAATATCATGAAAGAAAGGCAGAGGAACTGCTCCAGGTTGAAGGAGTCTGAAGAGACGTGACAACTAGAGTTACATCTGGATTAGAAAAACAAAAATTGCTGTAAAGGATATTATTAGGGGATTTTGCCAAATAAAAATTTGAACAAGAGAAAATGGCAATATCATTGCAAACAGTTGAGAAGATTTTGACATTTCTTTAGAAATAATGTGAATTGATTTGAATTTTGAAAACAATCTAGAGCTAAGAAATGAACAGCTTGCAGAGAAGACTTTGAGTTTGCTTCGTTATTGCAAAATGCAATAAAAATAAGAAATGCTGCCTACTTCAAGTGAAACAAATTTTTTACACAACCTTATTTCGGCTCAGGCATTATCTAACTTACACAGATCAATTTTACTTGCATAGAATTGTAAGATTTGGATAGAGTTCTTTATTGTGATTTGTCTATCTGTTTTAATCTTTAAATGAGTCATCTGAAAGACATTTTGTTCTTTGTACATGATCCCTTTTTTAAAAAAAGTATTTATCTGTTTACTGACTTGGCATTATGATTATGCACAAAGATTCTCAAACAGCACTGGCACCATTGACATGGTAGTGTGGGGAATTAGATTGAATTTATAGGCTCCTGTTTTCATATTTCACTATTTAATATTTCACCCCCACACCTGGCAGAGTATCTGAGTTTAGCTAAATATCTTCATTAGAAGCCATTTATCTGTCCATTTGTTTTACAAATGTGTTTTAAGAAGCTATGAGATTATGACCCTCTGCTGGGTACTGGGACTATACAGATAAATTACACCAGCTCTTTCTCCTCACACAGGCAATGCACTGACTTGTTGAACTTCTAGGTACTTCTCCAGTGTTCTCAGCTGGATTGTTAGAGTTTTTACTCTGAGAGGATGAGGAGACCTACTTCTAAACCTGTTTTCTCATGAGGATGATATTTGTCAATAATCTTTTTTTCCCCTTTTGTACCTATTTATTTAAGGTATATTTTGGCAAATGTATACAGTCATGTAACCACCATCACAGTCAAGATTTAGAACATTTCCATCATGCCAAAAAGTCCGTCGTGTTCCTTTACACCTGTCTCCTCTCCCTGTCACCCTTGGCCCCGATCTGATTTCTGTCCTTACTATGCATTTTCCAGTGTATGATATATTGGAAGCAAACGGTGTTTGACCTTTTGGATTTAGTTTAGCATAAGTTTTTGAGAGTCATCCATGTTTTTGTATGTATCAGCAATTTATTCCTTTTTATTACCGAATGGTATCTCATTGTACGGATGTACTACAGTTTATTTATTCATTCACCAGTTGACAGGGAATTTGCATTTCCAGTTTTTGACTGATTATGAATAAATTTATTATAAATATTAATTTGCTAGTCTTTTTAACATGTGATTTCATCTCCCTTGAATAATTATCTAGGAGTGGGATTTCTGAGATATATATTAGGTGTATATTTAAGCTTTTAAAACATGTTAAATTATTCTCCAAGGTAGCTGCATCACATTGGAGATACATCATTAACAATGAATGAGATTTCCAGTTATTCCATATTCACATTGGCACTTGATGTTTTCAGTCTTTTTCATTTTAGCCATTCTAGGAGCTGTGTAGTTGTATAACATTATGGTATTAATTTTCCATCCAAATGTTTTCTTGTCATCTCATTTATTTGAGTAGTAATAGTTCTTTATGTGCCCTAGATTCAAACCCTTTAATAGATGTGTCTTGGAGATATTTTCTTCCAGATTTGTGGAGTGTTTGTTCACTTTTTAACAATGCCTTCTGTAGAGCAGAAATTTGCTGGAGTCCAATTTACCAATTTTTGTTATACTGTGTGCTTTTTATGCCTCCATGTAATTAAATCACCGCCTAACTTAACTTCACAACAGTATTCTCCTATGTTTTCTCCTAGGTTTAATTTCAGCTCTCACATTTAGGTCTATCCTTGAAATAGCTTCTTAAGAATTTGTCTATTTAAACTTATTTACATAATACATTGGTATAAATTTGTTCATAATTTTGTATATTCATTTAACTTCACTAGAATTGGTAGTGATATTCAATCTTTCATTCATGAGTTTGATAATTTGTTTCTTCTCTTTTTGGCCAAACTGACTAGAAATTTATCAGGTTTGTGATTGATTTTCTTTATTGTTTTTCTATTTTCCATTTGATTGATTTCCTCTATGATCATTATGGTTTCTTTCCTGCTGGCTTTGAATCTAATTTCTTCTTTTTTCTTATTTATAATATTGGAAACAGATTATTGGTTTGAGACCTTTCTTTTTTCTTATGTAGATCTTTAGAGCTATAAATTACCCTCTAAGTGCTACTTTAGCTACATCTAATAGGTTTTAATATATATGATTTTTTTCTTAATTCCCTTCAAACACTTTATAATTTCCTTTGTGACTTCTTCTTTATTTATATAGTATTTTTAAAAGTATGGCTTAATTTCCAAATATTTGATAAGTTCCTAAAATCTCTTCTGTTGTTTGCTAACTTAATTTCATTGTGGAGAACATACTTTAAATCATTCAATACTTTTAAATTTATTGAGACTTTTTTTGTGGACTAGGATGTGGCTGTTCTGAGGAATGTTTCATGTATACTTGGAGAAAAATGTGTAATATTGCTTTTGAATGGAGTATTCTATAAATGTTAATTAAGTGTGTATGGTTGGTATTCTCTCTGCTCATTTTTTTCCGCTAATTTATATTTTTGTCCTGGATATATAGATGCCACAGCTCTGTCTGTATAATGTAACACTCAGGCAATGATTGGGCAGAGGTTGTGTTCAAACACTACAGGCTCTTTGGCTGCCACAGTCTGCCCATGAATGTGTGTGTGGGGGGGGTGGTAACACATTCAGAGAGTTCAGGTGATTTTAACATTGGCCTCAGCTTTTACTTTCCACTGGGCCATTTAGGCTCTCCCTGCCCATATATGTAATTTCCCCAGTCAGTCAGATGTGTGGAGAGCTTTTCTTGCTCTTCTAAGGGGATCTCATTTCCAGGACTACCTTCTTGTTGAATTCCTGCCCGGCTTCCCATCTGCCGTGGAACCTCAGGCTGGTGGGGCTGTGGCTTTTCCCCTTTTGTTTCCTACTGAGTCTGCAACTTTTACTGACAACATTGCTGGGAATGAGTTTTCAGCTCTGCTCCAAATCAAGTCAACCATCTCTGGTGGTGCACTTGCTGGTTTTCGGTCTAGCTGCACCCTTGTCTCCTGAACCAAGCAGCGGAGATGGGAGCAGCCCCAGGCTAGCAGGCTGCAGACTCCCACAGTTCTTGCCTGACGTGCTGCGGGCTTTGCATGAATCAGTGCTTCTCTATTTGTTGCTTGCCTTTGGTCAACTTTTGGAGCTCTGACATAGTTGTTTGTGACCATTTTGTCCAGCTTTGTATGTGTTTTTTGTGGAGACAATTTGCCAAAATCTTCACTCTCTCATAGATGGAAGTTCTGCCAGTTATAAGAGTTTTTAAAGAAAACTCTGTGACTTTTTTGTGGTGGAAGAAATGATATATGGTGAATTTAGTAAGCTAATGATGAAAGCTTGTAAATCAAACAGTAAGATAATTGAAATTGATAAAGATATAAATTAGAAAGTAAACTTAACATCAAGTTTAAGAAAAAGAAAATGTAAAAGCTTCTGAAAGAACTGTCTTTGGTGATCTATTGTGAGACTTGCTATGAAGGACAGAGGCATTTACTATACAGTGATTCGGAAGGAGAATTTAGTTCTGTTAAAAAGTCGGAGTTGAAAGCGACTTTGATACTCTCTAATCCAGTAGTTCCCAAACACTGGGCTGTGGATTATTAGGGCTTTTGGTACCTTTGAATTTCTTTTCTCTAATCTGTAGCATAACTTAAAAAATAGAAACAATTTAACATGCTTTTCAGAAAGCTAAATTTATTTAATTTAAAGGATGGCATTTTAACCAACATAACATTGTTTCCCACATTTTGGTGTTAAAATGTCCTTTCTCGTCTATGAAATGGTGGTGATAGAGGAGGAGACATATTATGTTCTTATTTACCAAAATTAAATTTTTTCCACTGCATGTTATTCTCTAGCATTTTGAAAATTTACTGCAAGTCCTAAGAAGTTAAATGCTGTTCTCAATTTCACTCAGTTTTTTTAAGAGGAGAAAATATCATCTTATGATATTAGAATATAGTTTGTTCTTCATAAGAAAGGCTTTTTATATAACTGACATGAAAAATGAATTACTACTTTCCCTTCTGTGTAATTTAACTATTTGAGTTAATTTTTACCAATTTTCTGAATGATAAAATCTTATTTGGGCTTGGGAAGAAATTTACCCATAGTTCTTAAATCTTTCTTTTTAAAATCAATTTAGCAATGATTCGATGGCTTTATAATCAGCAATCCAGAGCCATTCTAATATGGTTTTGTTATGATCTCATCACAATGCTTGTATTTTAAAGATGCTGAGGTTTGTATGGGTATGCAAGGGATTTGTATATCACATCATTCTTCTTGTATTATATGAGAAGTGACTGGCTCATTCTTACTCTGTCAGTTGGTCCTTTGGGCCTGTCTACTGGAAATACATGAGCTTTGCTCTGTGGAGACCAGATCCATTTATCTGATGATCTTCAAATAGCCATTTCCAGGTGTTGGTTTTACTGCCCTAGTTATGAGAGATAGGAAGCTAGATAAGGAACACTCAAATGAGAGAGAAAAGCAGTACACTGGGAAGTGCTACAGGGCGTATGTGCAGAGGGCAAAGTGAGTTCAGATGACAGAAGCATTCACCTTGGACAGAGCAGGGGAGGAGCCTGTGAGGAGGTGACCAATTTGAGCTGGATTTTGAAAGATGAGTAGGGTTTTCTGTGCCACTTTCCTGGTGTCAGAAACTGATCAAGTCACTTAAGCATTTCAGGTCTCAATGATCTAAGTCCAGGTTCTAAAGTTCTGCTTTCCCAGATCAGTGCAGACACAACCATCTTATTTGATCAATAAACAGGAGGCTGTGGTCTTGTGTACTGTGAAGTCTCTGACTTGGCCTTCAGTGGTACAGTAAGAGGCTTCTCTTGGCCAGTTTGTCTGCTGGGAAAAGTGCTATGGAAACAAAAGTATCCTTTAAAAATTATTGATTATTAATGCTGCTTGGTTTAGTAATAATAGCAAACACAGAAACACAACCACATTAGAAAATATTCAGAACCGGGAGTCAGTGAACATTTGCCTGTGGGCCAAATCTTGCTCGCTGCCTATTTTCAGACAACCTGACAGCCAAGGATGTTTTTACATTTTTGAATGTTAAGAAAGGATTAAGGATATTTATTGACATTTGGAAATTATACAAAATTTGTATTCCTGTGTCCATTAATAAGCTTTTATTGAAGTACAACCTTAATCATTCATTTATCAGAATCTCCAGGTGTACAGACACTTGGAAATTTAAAAGCACATTTTAAATTAACACACACATTAAAGAAGAAATTATAATGGAATTAGAAAACATTTTTAATTAAAGAATGATAAAAACAATATGATATTTCAGAACCTGGGTTATGTAGCTAAAGTGGTTCTTAGAAAATTAATAATCTTGAATTCTTATATTAATAAAAAGAACCTAAAAATTTAAAAGTGAAGCATTTTAGTTAAGATGTTAGAATAAACCCACAGAAATTACAAAGAACTAATAAAGAGTAGAAATGAAAGAAAAAACAAAGATACAACAGAAAAAAAATCAACAAAACCAAAATATTGTTCTTTGAAAAAACTATACACACAACACATATAAATATATATACACATATATGTCCATATATGTGTGTGTATATATATATACATTTAATATATACATATTCATGTAAGATTGGTCAAGTACAAACAAACATTTAGAATTAAACTATTTTTACAATGTGAAAAGAAAAACTTTAAAATTTAAAACTAATGTATTTTAAAGAAAACACAGGAGGCATAATTTGAGACTTTAGTGTGGGGAAAGTTTCTCAAATAAGACCAAAAAAAGCACAAAACCATAAAAGAATAGGTAGATTCATTAGCTACAGCAAATGTTAAAAGCTTCAAAACATCAAAATACTACATTGTAAAAATGAGAAAAGATAAGCCACGAACTTGGAGAAGATGTTTATTGTACATAAAACTGACAATAAATTATTTAGAGTATATTAATATCAATAGGAAAAAACCACAAATAACCCAATTCAGTCTAACCAAAGAGTGTAAATAGGCAATTCACAAAAAGGGAGCCTAATTAGGCAACAGACATGCTGATCTTTATTAGTAATGAGATAATTGCAAATTAAAATAAGATGCCAGTATGTACCATTGAGATTAGCAAAAATTAAAAGTTGATAATATTAAGCCTTGGTGAAGATGTGGAATGATCAGAACTTTCACGTATTGCTGGTGGGCATATAAGTTTGTTGTCACTTTGGAGAGCAGTGTGGCAATATCTAGTAAAGTCAAAGACATTCATTTCCTATGACCTGGGAGTTCCAATCCTAGCTAAAAATGATTCACACTTGTGCACAAATATAATCCTTGTACAAGATGTTCATATTAACATTGCCAGAACCAAATATTGTAAACAGCATAAATATCCATCAAGAGGAGAATGGATAAATAAATTGTGGTGTATTACTGGAATGGAATACTACACAGCAGGAAATATGACTGAGCTAGAGCTCTATGTATCAACATGAAAAAATCTCATGTTGAGAGGCAAAAAGCACATTACGTAAAGATACATATAGTATAATACCATCTATGTGAATGAAGTTTAAAATCATGCAAAATAGTACTATCTATGATTTCAGGATACATGCCTGTGTAGTAAAAAGTATAAAGGTGGACATGGAAATGATGGACAACAAATTCAGAATAATACAAACTTCAGAGATTTGAGGAGAAGTATATACATAGAACTATAAACATATTCATAATGTTTTATTCAGACGTGTGATGGTTACACAAGTTTTTTTTTTGTAATAAATCATACTTCTGGGTGTAGACTGGGTAGCAAAGGAGACCTTGCTATAGAAGGTGTATGCTGCTTTAGAAAGAAATTAGTGGCGATGGTGATTAAATGTTATGGATAACACAACCACACAACCATTCATCCATGCATCCATCCATGCATCTCTCCACAAATCCAATAAATGCCCAGTGTTGTACCAATCACTAGTATGGTTAGGGTGATGGTCACTTTCCTCCAAGTCTAGCAGAAAGGAATATAAGAAAGTAAACAGTTACATCCCCATGTGAGTGGAGATACATTCCAACTGCTCCAGAAGCACAAAAGAGGGAAGTAATAACTTGGTCAGTGGAGGCAATTTTCAGCTGTATAGAGAATATGAAACAATTCTTTTCATTAAATGGAGCCAGCGATTTTGTTCATTAAACATTTAGACATATTTGACAGTATACCTCAAAGATATTTTTAATTTTTTGAATCATGTAAAACTTGCTGAATAAACATAGTAAGAAGGTCCAATGGCATTTTGCCATTTTGATGTGTTGTGCTAAGTCAAGATATCCAGATTTTACCAGGATCCATATTCTTGAGGTTATTTCTGCTAGTTGGAGGTAAATTCAAATAAGGCATGTATAAATCACTGTGTCCAATTTATAGAGAAGGGAAGCTTGTAAAATGTTTCTTGTGGTCATTAAATGCCCTTTTTGTCTTCTGCCTAGCTTGCTATATTGATGGTCTAACCAACCATCAAAGAAATTTATAGGCTTGTAGCTATCTCACTCAGCCAGAGAATCAAAAGGGAGTGGGGAGGAAAGGGCATCTGAGTACTGAAATCTTGTCTTTACAGATTTCCACAATGAAAATGTTTGGTCTTTATTTGGGTGGTCAAAAGAATATATACTCTGATTTGCCTAGCAAAATGGGGCGAGTGGAAAAGCCCTGAACTGAAAATCAAGGAACATGAATTGAGTTGCCTGTGATACTGGGCAGATAGCTCAGACTCTTTATCTGCTTTATCCCATAGCCACTCAGTTACCATGTATGCAGGATTTCCACCAATATTCAGAGTCCCTTCCAAGTCTCTCACTTAGGCATTCTCTCAATTACTTTAAACAACCAACAACGACAAAAAGTTGCCTATGATAAATTAACATTAATTCCATGACATTAATACTAATATTAATAAAACCCTAATATGGCAGTATTTAAGGCCAAGAACCAAGGTATCATGGAAGGTAGAGGCATGTTTAAGGGAAATGAAAAAGTTGAGGAGGGTAGTCAACGTAAGGGTATTTATTGTAAACTTGGACCATATTTTCTCTGGCTAAATCTATGACACATGGCAAGATTACAGATTCTTGTACAACACTCTTAAGAATTGAACTTAAGCTACAGATTCAGGTAGACAATAGTTTCATGTGGAAGCAAGCTCAGTTAAGGGCTACACATTACAAGTGAAAAAGGCAAGAAAAAAATGTTTAGGTGAACAACCTAACTGTGGCCAGTTCTTAACTGTAAGCCCCTCCAAACTCTTGCTGGGGACATTTGGGAAACCGAGACGAATTGCCACTCAATTCCAATCATGGGCTTCTCAGTGAGGGGCCTGACTGTCTTCCTTTGCAGAGCCACAGATGGTGGTTTAAAGGACAAGCCAGTGGGAATGGATGACAGACATGTCCTCTCCCACAGTCCAGCGCCCTCCCTCTGTGACTTGGACCATCCTCAGTATGCTGGTGGGCCCTTGATTTGTCCTGGCTCCTCACACCCTCCTTCAGCTCCTTAAAAGTCTAATTGACTTGTACACTCCGCAGCCCCCAGTCTCATTACCCTGTTCTCTTCCTATTCCTGCTCCATGCAATTTACTGATTTATGTCTGTTGTGTAAATGTTTGCCTCCTCTCCCTAGAATGTAGTCTCCATGAGAACATCCATCTTCATCTGGTTGCCGTCTTCATTTTGGTCACCAACTGGTCTAGAAAAATTTGTTGAATTAAGGTTAATTAACTCTGATCGAATGAAAATAGAAAGGTTTGAACTGGAACAGATCTCATTCCCAAGAAGTAAATGGAGGGGGGAGTACATATCAAAAAAAAAGTTAACCTAACTAAAATGTGTTTGATATTAAAAAAATTACAAAAGTGTGATGTCACAAGCCATAATTTATTAATGTATAGATGTTTCCAGTCTCTCTACCTGAGCTTATTCAAAGAGAAAAGGAGTTTGCCTCCCTCCCTTTCTTAGGGGTTTTTGCATTGAACCAGAGAATAGGTAGGAGAAGATGAAGCCTGAGGGCTTGAGGCATGGGGGCCAGGAGACACGTGGTAAAATAAGATACATCTGTCTCAGCCTGATTGCCTTTGGCCCATAAAAGGCTACAGAGCAGGAAGAAGGGTAGCAGACTAGGAGAGGAATGTGATTCCTGTTTCTCTAGTGTCTGACTTGAATCTGGTTTGATGTTTGCGAAATGTGTAATTAGACATTTTAGAAATTAGATTAGAAAGGAGACATTTAAGCAGTTAGTATTCTGTTTGTGTGGACCTTGTGTGTTCAGGATTCATAGGAGTTATAATAATAAAAGAGATCCCTCCTTCTCCTCATTTCTTCCCCCAACAAGTGCTATCTTCTCTTCGCAGTTTGGTATTTTTAAATCTTTGTTGTTTTCTTTTCACAAACCTTATATTTTAAGCCTTTTTCTATGCACAAAATATAAATAGGTACATAATATTTTTTAAATAAAAATGTCATCAAACTATATTATTGTATTACAACTTTTTTCATTCAATAAAATATTATGGGTATATCCATGTCAGTACATTCTGACATGCTTATTCTTTTTAATGGCTACATAAAATTCTATGATATGGATATACCAAAATATATTTAACAATCCCTATATTGATGAGTATGTGAGGTGATTTTGTTTTATTATAACAATGTAATGATCACTCTTATATAGTGTATCAATTATGCATTATGTCTGTTCAAATGACTCCAATAAAGTATGGTTTAAATAGTGAAAAAAAACTTACTTGAGAGTAAATTGTTTTCTTTCTCTTTTTTTGCCACTGTGAAAGTTTAATTTCTAGTGCTTATTTTTAGAGAAAAATACTTTGATATTATAAAATTCTTTGAAGCAAGAATACAAACACCATACAGTAATTGTATGATAAATTTAATGTGTCCATAATGAAGACAGGAATGTGCTTAAATTACCCCAATTTTGGCAGATGTCCCTTCTGCTTTCATTTGTCAATTAGTTATATTACTGATGATGGTGTTTTTGAACAGAGCATAATTTAGTCTCAATCAGCATCACTGAAAAGAGTCAAAATCAAAATGACTATTTTTAGTTATTTCTCTAGTGTCATTTCTTATCTGTCATAAATGGAATGTATTTAAATATTTAGATCATGAATTTAGATTTGGGTATACTATCCTGGATCATGCATTAGTGATATATTTTAAGGTCTGGTGAAATACACAAAACTGCCTTCTTCTCACCAAGCCTTTGCTGGGGCCTGAGATATCAAAAAGAATGAATTTCCGGATATAATAACTGAAGTTGACTTTTGTATGGGCTCAAATAATTTAGCCATTTTAATGGAAGTTATCCTAAAACAAGGTTAGTCATCTGCTACACTATTAAGTTTTCTATTCTGAGTAGCTACAAACAGTGGCTTAAAGCAACACACGTCTATTAACTCACAGTTTCCATGGGTCAGGAATCCAGGCATGGGTTTGCTGGGTCCTCTGCTCAGGGCCTCTCCAGGCTGCAATCAAGAGGGTGGAAATTATGGAGGCCACCTTAGAATTCTGCCTTCTCAAATAGACGATATTATACTTTTAATGTTTCTGAAAATGTACAAATAATATTACGAATATCCATTTCTCTCCTTTGCTCTTACACAGATATTAAAATTGTGCTAGAGCACAATTTGATATTAGCTTTTGAGTTATGGTGACAATCAATTCTTCTGCCTCTGCCTTGTTATCTTTGCTTTAGGGTTGATTTCCAGGGCCTGAATTTACTAGACCATTTATCACTAGATAAGTAAGAAATTCTTGTTCTGGGGCTGGTAGGAAAGAATACCTGCTTCCTCTCACAGGATTTCTATAAATCCTTTGCATGGTTTTTCTCAATCTTTCTTGACACTGGGGTCAGAGCCAGTAAAATAAAATTACACAGGGAACACAGAGGGTGACACCTGCCATTCACAAGTAGAAATTGCTTCAAGCAATATTATCATAAAACAGAAGGGTTATATTTTATATCAGATTCAGTCATCAAATAAAATGACAAAGTCCATTGAAGGGTAAATAGACTTAATAAAATAAATGCTAATTTATTTCAGATTTAATGAAAATAAATGCTAATAAATAAAAATGGTATGCTGTGATGTGGTTTATCATTTTTAATATACTGGTTTCATAAATAATTTTATAAAGTATAATACACAGAGTAGCTTAATATTAGTGGTGTAAAAACATATTTTCCCCTGCAAATGAGAGTGTCTTTTGGTTCAGTATTGCTGGAGAATGGACCACAGATGCATCTTTAAAATGTTCATACCCTTTGATTGAATAATTCAACCTGGGAGTTCATTTTAAGGAAATCAGTTATCCAATCAAAGAATTTTGTACAAGTGTTTCTTATTTATCATGAAACAAATAAAGGGTGTTGAAAGTAAAATGTCTAATTATGTATAATGATTAAATTAAATTATTATATGTTGTAATATTTTAAAGTTACTAAAAGATGCATCTGGAGAATATTTCATGACAAAGAAGAATGCTCATCATTTCACTATGTCAGTGATTTCTCAACCTGGGACCATTTTGCACACACTCCCCACCACCAGGAGGTATTTAGCAATGTTTGGAGACACTTTTGGTTGTCGTAGCTGGGGAACAGAGGTGCTACTGGCTTTAGAGGATAGAGGCCGGGGACACTGCTGAACATTGTATAATGCATAGGACGCCCCCCCCCCCCAAAAAAAGAATTATCCAGCCCAGGAGTTAATGGTGCTGGTCAATAGTCCTGGGGCTGAGAAGCTTTGTCCTAGTGAAAGTAGACTACAAACCTATATTAAATATAATTCCAATGCAGTGAAAAAAGTTGTATTTTCCATGCCAGCTCTATACTATAGCTTTAAAGGACGAAATTGTTTCCCCCCATCTATAAGTTTGAGCAGAGACATTATTTTACATAAAAGTTGGTGCTGAATAGATCATTGGCCTAGAATGAGAGAGTAAATCCATGAAGCCTCTGGCTTTCCTTCCTCACCTGTCTTCAACTGCCATGTGTATTCCCTCCCCTCTCCCTGTTGACCCAAAGTCTCTTTTAAAATGGTATATTTTGTAGTCATGATTCTTCTGTGTAGTTATGTATTTTGTATTTACATGCAGTGAGTCAAGATTATGTGTGTAATTTAATGTGCTTTATATCCAAATTGGCTGCTGCGCATTTTTGTCTAACTCTTTGTTGTCTGGGAATAATAATGGTTCACATATATTTTAGTGCATAATACTTGCTATGTGCCTCATTTAATCTTCCTGTGTGGTGGGGAAAATTATTATACCCATTTTAGAGATGAGGAAAGCAAGAAATAAGGAGATGAAGTTCACCAGTTAGGAAGTAATGGAAACTGGAAGGGCAAATGAGATCCTGCAATTAGGAGAAAAGCACAAAGAAGCCAAAAAATAAAAACAGAAAAGAAAAATTAAATCATGTTTAACTTATGATTACCACATGCCAAAAGTAGGTGGAATTTTTTTTGCAACTTGAAAATGAAGATTTCACATTTTGTAGTAGCAATACATGTGATAATAGGGATGTTTGCTTTAAAAATCCATTTTAGAAGTAATTTATTTATTTTCATGCACTTCTCTGTTCCATTGTACCGAGGAACATTTTTGTTCCCCTCAAAGTCTAATGTATATTTATTAAAAATCAAAATGTGTTGAGTTGATGAAATAAGAAAATTTCATTAAAACCTATTTTGAGCTAATTTGAGGACACTAATGTTCTTATACTCAGAAAGATGAGAAACACACGGTTTAGCATTTAGAAGCTGGTAAGCAATTCCTTTTAAGTCTTTAATATCCTTAAAGTTTTTAATTAGAAAAATAAAGCTTGTTGTAAAAATCCTAAGGTGCAGTCATGGGGATAAAATACAAATCTCCTTCCCCTTGCATCCTACCCCTCCCACTCCTTGTGATATTACTACATCTGTACTACCTCTGGGTCTGCGTACAAACATGCACACAATTTGGGGGGGCTTTAATGGAATCATTCTGGGAAAGTTACTTTGTTTCACTTGACAATGTATCATGGTTATTTATCTTATCAGTACCCAGATAAATGCATTTCACATTTTTGTAGCTTTATGGTATTCCACAATATGCACATAACAAATTTAACCACTAATAGAGATTAATTTGGTGAGAAATAACTATTATTTTGAATATTGAGTCTTCCCTTCCAGGAATATGATCAGTCTCTCCTTCACAATCTTTTTAAAAACACTTCAGTGATAATTTATAATTTTGTTTGTATATGTCTTCCACATTTCTCATTGAGTTTATTTTTAGTTTTGAAGTGTTTGTTTCTTCTTTTTCTTCATGTAGGTGGGTGGGTGAATGGATAGACAGATCTGTGGACCAGAGGTTGGTTGTGCAAAAGATCTCCATTTTTCCTAATTATATTTTCTAATTGGTTATTGGTGGTATATAGGAGCACTTTGGTTTTGTAACATTTTCTATCTCACCATGTTACTGATTTTTGTTATATTACTGGTTTGTGTATCGACCCACTAGAGTTTTCAGATAGCAAATTGTAACAGAAGGTTATGACAGAAATATTTATGACAGCCTTTTCTGTTATTTCCCAATATTTATGCTTCTTATATTCTTTGTTTATTGCACTAGATAGTACTTCCAGTCCAATGTTGATTAGTTGAGATGAAAAAGTTGAGAATATTGCTTTATTCATGGCTTTATGGGAATGCTTCCAGTATTTTACTACTGAGAATGAAGTTTACTATAGTTTTCTGGTGGACATAAATTAAGAAAGTTTCCCACTATTCCTACATTATTTAGATTTTTTAAAAAAACAGATAATGAAGTTTATCAAATGCTTTTTATTACCTGTTGAAAAGATATTATGTTTTTCTGCTTTAACATAGTAGAGTACTGAAATTCATTCATACATTTCCTAATACTCATGGTTATGGGATAACTAAATCTACAGAATGAAATTTGCTAATATTTTACTTCGTAACTTTGTATATGCAGTAATAAGTGAAAGGGATCTGTATGTAGTACTCCTTATTCTGTGCTGCCCATTTTCAAAGGTGTTTGGCCTAGTAAGAGAGAAATGTTCATCTCTGTGCTTATTCTGGACTACTTTAAATAATAGAAATATATGATCATTGCATGTTTGTTAGAATTTTTCTATAAAACCATCTATGCCTTCGTAGGGATTAACTGACTACCTTTTCAAATTCTTCTGTGATTGTTAGATAGTTCCAAATATCTATCTCCTTGACTTAATTTTAAAAATTTATATTTTCATAGAAAATTATTCAGTTCATCTAGATTTTCAAATTTATCAGTGTCATGTATAGTGAAAAACTAAATGGATTTACTTTTGTTTTAATAAAGACATCTGAATTTCACCCAGATTATTACCTATGATGTGTCTGTTATTGTCGATGATGATGACTGTTGATATCATAGTGCTATTTTAGTAAGGACAGTAAGCTATTGAGTCTTACATGTTAAAGTAGAGACTGATTAAAGATCAGGATAAATGATTAGCTTAGCTTTCCCCCTATTTTATACCTATCTGGCAGACTTTATTATTACTCAACCATCCACTTATTCTAGGCATTGTTTGTTCTAGATGCTTTATGTTTACAATCTCATTTAGTCCTCTAAACAACCTTATAAAGTAGATGTTAACACTGATGTTATGCAGATGATTAAATTTAGACTTAAGAGAGTATTATATTTGTTCAACATTCCAGAACAAGTTTGTAGCAGAGTTGGTGTTCTAACTGAATTCCGTGGCAGCAGGGGAAAATTTATGACAGAGTACTGTATGGGAGGAAAGATCTCTTCTACCAATCTTAGGTTCTCCAGTTGGGGCTCTGTAAGTGAGTCTGGCCAAAGACAGAGTAACAAGACAAAAATAAACAAAAGTTTATTAACATGTGCAGTGTGGTATACACTAGACAGCACTCAGCTATGAGTAACCCAAAAGAGTGGTTAGAATTTGTGTTTAAATATACCAACAAAGGAAAATGGGTTTGGGGCTTCTGTGTGGGAGAGGCAAGTTAAGGAAGGATGACTAGGAAAAGTATGAACCAAGGGTTGTTTAACAAGATTTGTTATGCAGATTTCGGTTGGAGCCTTCTCCCTGGGTGGGTGAAGAGTACTTTTCCTGGTGAGGGAGAGGGAGACATCTCTACAAATGGACGTTTCTTTTATAAATGGAAATTTCTTTTACAAAAGGAAAATTTGTGACCTGTTTTTTAGCTCATAATAATTCGTATGTCAAAGAGGCATATTTTGGGGTGGCATAATCTGGTACCCTTCAGTACCATGTCTCTGGCACAGATTTGAATTGTAATGGAATTTTTTAGGGGTCTAAATAAATCAGTATATTCCCAGAATATGCCTTCCTGGGCCCATTTCAAGCCTGACAAACATCTGGCCAAGAAATGTGTCTGATGTGTGAATTACTGATCAGGTGTCTTTTTCTAGAGTTAAATCAAAGTGTGTTTTAAGTCTACCACTGAAAATACTTGAATGTGGAGGTTTGGAATTGTTGATCATCAAAGTGAGATTCAGAAGAAGGAAGAATCAGGAACAGTAAGGTTAATCTATGCAGGAATAAGAAATCTATCACTACTTTATTGGATGATTTCTCCAGTGCTTTAAAAAAAAGTAAATAGAACATAAGAATTAGAGATAATATATCCCGAGAGAAAATTCATTCTAGGGCTTGATATTTTAATTAGTAGAGCCCTAAAAAACTGAAAAAATATTTATTTCAGTGGATTAATGTAACTGTTTTTAATAAAGATTACTAAAAATTTTCTGTCTGGTTTAACGGAAATGAGCTAATTTGTGGAGGAAGTTTTATGGTTTGAACTCTTCAAGTTAATAATAAATACACAGAATTCATATGGTTTTTAAATGTCAGTATGCATAATTAATAATCTGCATTTACTAAATGAAGATTAGGCAGTTAACACGAAAACAGAGTAATGAGGCTTCTGTAGTTTCTAAAAGGCCATAACGATTCCTATTTGCAAATACTATTGAATTTTAAATCTTTCTCAATTGGCAAATTGAGTTAGTATTGTGACTTTTAATAAGCTACTGAATAGTAGAAGAAAGTAAATCATTAAATCTTAAAACAGATTCCTGTGTGAACTCCAAGTACTCTGGTGTATCCCTTTCAAAGAGAGCTTTCCCTGGCCAGTCTGAAGTACTGAGCTACTGTGAAAAACAGGTAGCTGGAAATGCACAGTAACTCATAGTGGCAGAAGACAAAAAAAGGAGAGTGTGTCTTCAGCCAACGCCAAACAGTGACTGGTGGCAATTTCATATTGTAATCAGGGGAATCAAGGCTTGGTCAAACGCCTGTTTCAGAACCTTGGACAGTTCCATTCAAAAGGCGCAAGCTGGCCGACTAGCCATCTAGATAGATCAGGCCCTGGTCGCCTGATCCTGATATTCCTCCTTCTTCTCTCTCCACTTCCATACCAACCTTTGAGGCGGCATATTGAGCGTAAGTATCTCTTCTCGCCTTGTATGCATATAGCTGCAGCAATCTACCTACCATGGCTGCTCTTGTTTCTGCTTTTGGCTTTGTGGTTCAAGGCTACTTTTAATGATTATTTTAAACAAAATATTTCCTGAATACTAATATTACAGCAGGAGATGGGGATATAGATACACCTTATGTTTTGCCCTTGGTTCTTACACTTTGAGAGATGGCTCTCTTTGTAACAAAGTAATTTTAATGTTTGTGTTTAGTAATCCAAATTAGTACCCTGGGACTATGTGAGAAATTATTCATTTTTTTCAGTCTATATAAATCTCATTTATCCTATATTTCTAGTCTTACCCATTGTTAAGGTTCAGAAATCAGCCACAATTGTTCAAACATATAAATCTAACTAAACCTAACTATATTCCTCCCCTGGGAGCTATATTATGTCACAGCCATTGGGTTAAACTATGAGATATTTCATGTGTTTCAGGAACTTAAATCATTTGGTTGGGGCCAAGATTAACCTGCTAGAATAACAATATCCTGCAGTGAATTAAGTTTCAGCGGGTTTCCAATGTTGTTTCTTTCTCCTGCTATTTTTATTAACTTAAAGAAATTAAATTTCCTCCCAAAGAATAACATCCACCCCAGGTCTTTCTTTTAGGATGTCTGCTCAAGCCATATTCTGTCCCTGAAATTTACACTATGTAGTTTCAGGATCTTTATCCATGTGTAGGAGCAAAATGATGAGGCGCAGATACCAGATTTGAAGGGGTGTTACCTAGGAAACAAATCAAATTCTAAGGCTGTGTTTTCTATAATCGTCCATGATTGGAGATGAACCCTTGAAATTTAACTTCCCAGGAATGTGTCTTTTTGTGAGCATGGTGTGCACAGAAACAACTGAAAGGATCAATTAAGCAAACGTATTTGATGAGATATTCAGCATTTCTTTTCTGCTTTTTGCCCTTTAAACAACTTGAGTTCTCTTTGACCTTTAACAAATATAACTACTTCAGGCTTGTTCATAAGGAAAGAAAAATTTAATTATGGAACATTTAGGTTTTTGAATATTTGGGATGCTTGAGGAGCAATAAAGATATGGGATTCATATTTTATAGACCACCTACGTTCCTGAAATAATGTTTTATTATGTATTTTTTAAAATTCTGGATAGTTTTTAAACAGGAACAGTATAAGGTAAGCATTCTTTGGTGGGAAAACATTATTGTAAAACTCAAACTCTAGTTCCTATAGTTTATGACTCTGGATACCTTAAAACACATTTATAGCAGCAGCCCCAAGATCCTGAAGAAGGATTAAACTCCATGACAAGTTTCTTGCACAGTGAACCTTTTTCATATAAGATGAGAAGATGGCCCCACACCCTTGATCTCCCCTCCTCCACTGGCTTGCAGACAGTGTCCAGGTCCCAGGAATGCCCATGGCCAGTCAGGGCTTCCAGTGTTCACCCTTTCTGGCCTTGGTCACTAAAAGCCAAGCACCAAGTGAAGCATGTTTTATGTAAATAATTTGTATGTTCTTGAATTCTGCTGCAGTTTTGGCATGCTTAAGTTACTGATCAAAAGAATCAGAACAGTACCTTTTTTCCTATTGTTTTCATAGTGAATGACTATTTTAGGCAGTATAAAGCCCTTCCTCCAAAGATATCTGTATCTTGATCCTGAATATGTATCTCACATGTCAAAGGGACTCTGCAGATGTAATTAAGTTAATGATCGTAAGATGGGAAGATTATCTTGAATTATCTGAATAGGCCTAATGTAATCATAGGGTCCTTACAAGAGGGAGGCTTCAGAGAAGGAAATGTGATGACAGAAGCAGGACAGAGCGCAAGAGAGAAAGAGATTGATTGATTTTGTTCTGATTATAATAACAAGCTCAGATTTTAAAAAAAATTTTACTCTTCAGAAAAAGTGTAAAAGGAGGAAGGAACCCATCACTTAGAGAACACAGCAGTCCTGTTTCAAGACCTTCTGACTCTCAACTTGCGCCCACTTCTTACTGTTGAAGTCTAATGAACACATTATGCCATAATGCATCTTAGTTAACCTATGGAACTAGACTGCTTATTTTTCTGACTTACCCTGTGACTATGAGCCCTTGGCTTTTAGCAGAATTCTTAACACACAGTAAGTCCACAATCAAAAATTGCTGAACTCATTGATTAGTTGATTAATTGATGGGCTGCTATTAAAATGTAGTACTCTATAAATATTCATTAAGTATCAAATGAAATATTTAATATTTGTTGAGTGTCCATTGTGTGTCAGACTTGATCCCAGGCACTGTATAAAAAAGAAGTCCCTGCCCCTGAGCAATTCTTACATCTGGAGGGGATACACAGGCAACAAAGAAACAAACAAAACAAATGAATATACAGTGTTTCCAGCAGTCACCAGTACTTTGAGGAAAAATAAATGATATGCGAGATGGAGAGTGTTGGGTTGGTGCTATTTGTATAGAGAAGCAGGGAAGGCCATTCTAATAAGGTGACATTTGAGTAGAACCTGAAGAAAAAGAGGAAGTGAGCAATGTCACTATCTCAGCTGCGAGTGAGAGCCCTGAGCCAGGAGGTTGCTTGGCACATTCAATGAGACACAAAGAGATGCCTGTGAATAGAGGCTAGCAAACAAATGAAAAACTGCTGGCAGCGAGATCACAGAGGTAAATTGGGCCAGTCCTGAGGGCCATGGTTAGAACTTGGACTTTCACCCTGAGTGTGATGGGAAACTTTAGGAGGCATCACCATCTGACAGTGTAAAAGTATCGCTCTGGCTGCCAAATGGAGACTAGGCTGTAGGCGGCAAGGGTAGAAGCGGAGAGAATAGAAATCTAGACTAGAGATAATAGTAGTTTAGATCCCAGTTGCTGTGGCAAAGGTGATGAGAAGTCGCTGTATTGTGGACATATTTCTAAGGAAGCACCAATAGGATTTTCTTGTGGATTGGATGTGAGATAAAGGATGTGAATCTGGAGTTCTGAGAAGAGGTCCAAGCTGAAGACACAATTTTTAGCAAGGTCAGTGGATAGGCGGGTTTCAGTCGAGGAGGCTTGATGTGTGCACCTAAGGAGTAAGCGTCCAGCATGAAGAGGTCTGGGCCCAGAGCACCCCAATGTTTGGAGGTAGAGGAATGAAGCGACTGAGAGGGATTTGCCATGGGCGATGGAAGGGTTGGGGAGAAGAACTGGGAGTGGAGTCCCAGAAGTCCATGAAGAAAGCATTTGGAGGAGCAGGGAGGAATCCACTTGTCATGTCTGTGGATAAGATGACAAAGATAGGAAGGAGTGTTGATTATGGAAATTAACCGCAGGGCAGGCATTGGTGACCTTGAATGAGCAGTTCAGATAGAATAATGGAGACAAAGACCTGGTCACAGTGGGTCCAGAGAGAATGGGCAGACAGGAAGTGGAGACTATGAGTACAGGCAAACCTTTCTAGGAATTTAGCTGCAAATGCAAACAAAGAATTTAGGCAGGAGCTGGAGGAGATGTGGGACCACAGGAAGGATTTATTTTTAATATTGGAGGTATTAGAGGATGTTTGAATGTGGATAGCTGTGATCAGATAGAGAGCGGGGGAATTGAAGATGCGAGAGGGATGGGAGATGATTGCTAAAGTGATGTGCTTGAGTAATCAAAAAGGGGGATGGGGCCCAAGGATCCTATGAAAAGCTTGGCCTTAAAAGTAGTAGATGGACAGGTCACATATTTTCTGAACAATTGATAGGGCCAAATCTTTTAACAAAGAATTTTTATGCCACTTTTGGATGTGGGAGGCTTTTCAAACTATGTGGTTTTGATGCAGAAAAAAGAGAAAAATAGAAATTTCTGGAAATTTTCATGGTTTAGAGGGGATGACAGGACAGAACATTAAAAAAAAAAACCTATGCTTTTCACAGAAAACCCATATATGCAGACAACTATCTCATTGATCAGTAGTTATTATATCTGATTTGTTTAACTCATTTTGTTAGAATGTGAAGCTGAGGCCATGGTTCAAGGCTCCATCTCAGTGTAGTTCTGCCAGCTTTAAACCGATAAATACTTGTTCTGTAGCTGTGAATTGCACCACTAAAGCGAGCCATATAAATAAAAGTTGTGGTAGCATAAGCACACAGGGCTGATTCATTGTGGGAGCTATCTCACTGCTGGAAAAAAAAAAAAACAAAACAGCTCCAATGACAGTGCATCAGCACCATTAGCCCACATAAAAGATGGCTCTTTGGGCCAAGAAATAGATATATATTGTGGAACTGATACTGTCCATGTAATGAAACAGCCTTTTAAATTTTTTATTTATTTTTTATGAAATAGCTTTTTAAAAGATGAGATACAATTGAATTAAATCTTCTAAAGTGTGAGCCTTAGAGCTTCTTGGACATTTGCATTGCAAACCACTCTGGTTCCTCACAGCACTAGGCTGTATCGGTCATTAAGATCTTTCCGGAGAATGTGTGCTCTGGATTTATTTTGGAAAGTCAAATTTTTTTTTTTTGTCTTAGAAAATTACTTGGCAGTATTTTTGAAAGATTGGTTACATTATCTACACATTGCAGGTGACAATGATGAGATGGTTGAGTTACCTGCCCAGAGCCCATAAACAGTGCTGATAGAAGGGGTCTCTTTGTATTGATGAGACCTAGTCAGGTTTTTCCTCTGGGGACGGTAGACAGGCTTCACTTTTCCCTTCCTGCTGTCTCTCTCTTCCTCCCTACCCTTCTCTTCCCTCCCTCCTTCTTCCCTCCTTCCTTTCTATCTTGTCTCTCTCCCTCCTTCCTCCTTCCCTTCCTCCCCCTTTCTCTCCCTTTCTCTACCCCCCCCCCCCCGCATCTTTCCTGCCTCCCTCCTTCCCCACTTCTCTCTCCTTCCCTTCCTTCCCACCTCCCTCCCCTTTGTAAATCCCACGAACCATGGCATATGCCACACAGATCAGTGGAAATGGTTTCACTAAGTTGCATGTTACACAAGTCAAAGCATCTGCTAGAACAGCTGACATCTTTACAGAACTTAACCCTTAATAAAGTATTTTGGCAGGAATTTTCCTTTAAAGCATTTCACAATCCTGTGAGATAGATATTTACCCTTATTAGCTTATGATTTCATTCATTTGGCCTTGGAGAGGACGAGATGCTTACCCAGGGTTGCACAGACAGCAAGTGGCAATGCTGATAATGAAATCCAGGTCGCATGTTCCAAGACTCTTGCCCTAATACCGCATAATCTCTGTTCCTCCTTCCCTCCTCATTAGTGAAGGCAGACAGACACAATTGTGATGCTGATACAGGCTGACAAAACACCCGTGTCCCTCGCTTTCCCTTTCTCCATAAATTTTTCCTCACAGGGTGGTGAAAACTTTTCTAATGCTCCGCCTCCACACTTACCAGCCAAAGGTAGGACCCGTCAGGCAAGCGTTTGACCCAGAAACATGTGATTGTAAAAGCACAGGGGTTTCCATGAACACTCTCTAGTCCCAGCAAACCTCAGACTCCCCAACGTTAAGATAGGTGGTGTAAGTTTCCCAGCGCATCTGACGTCATTCTTTTTAGTATTTAATCATGCTTCATAGCAATATCCCTCTTGACTTATAGCAGGAAACAGCACATTTCTATTTCTTTTCCTGATACTGCTCTTGGAAACGAAGCTGTTTTTCATTCAATGTGTCTGGGAAATGCACACTCTATTAACAGAGGTGTAATTGGAGAGGACTCACTCCTTGGGAAATACATTGCTACGGAATTCTTTTCTATTTCCATCTCTGTTCCAGTATTCATAGAGCATTTGTCTGGGGTTATGGTAATTATTTTGTCACCCATACCCTACAGTGTCACGGTAATTAGGTGGGTAGTCAAAGAACAAGGTTTATGGACTAGGTAATTAATCATGCCCGCTGTGGTGCATTTCCTAGCGTCCAACGATGCAGGACTGACATTAACCAAACCTCTTGCCTGACTTCCTTTCCCAAGTGTTAAGTAATTCAAAGGCATTGACAGAAAAGGTTGTGGTTAACTGAAAATGTGGGCAGTTAGAAATAATAGCTATTGGAATAGTTTCATAATTCTGAAATCGTATTTTCAATTATGAAGATATTTCATACATTTCAAAGATGGAGCACACATTGCAAGAAACATACATAGAAATATAGTAAACACACTGAGTTTCCTTTTTGTTTGCTACCGATACTTCTTTTTAAAGCAGTAGAACATTATAGATGTAGATGAAGTCCCCCATCCCTTTGCCCTCTCATCCTCTGCAGAAACAACTGGCATCCTGAGGGTGTATATTTTTCCTACCTATATTTTTATACTTTCATTCTCCATCTCTCTTTATGTATATATCCATACACCATATATTGTATCATTTAGGGTATTTTTCAGAATGAATATAAGTGGTTTTATACCGTATCCTTTTACAACATGCACCTTTTTTCATTCAACATTGAGTATTTGAGGTTTATCTAAATTGTACATGTAAGTCTATTAGAGTTCACTGTGTAACTTTACTAAGACTTAGTTATGTAGTCACTTCCTGATGGGCATTCACTTCAGTCCCAGTTTCCTTCCATTACAAACAACATTCCAGCGAACGCTCTTGCACATCCTCCTTGCACATACCTGCAAGAGTTTCTGTAGGGCCAAGGTCTGCAAATTTTTTCCTGTAAAGTGCCAGAGAATAAGTATTTTCAGCTTTGCAGGCCAGATGGCCTCTGTCACAACTTCTGAACTCCACAGTACATAAACCAGCAGGCATGAGCGTGTGCCAATGAAACTGTACTTACGGATGTTGATGTGAATTTCACATCATTTCCATGTGTCATTATTATTCTCTTGATTTTTTTCCCTCAGCCATTTATAAATGTTCAAAAATATTTCAAGCTTCTGGGCCATACAAGAACAGACATTGAGCCTGATTTGGCCCAAATTATGATTTGCTGACTCTTGCTCCAGGGACTATATCTAGAAGTGGTTTTACTGTACCAGATGATGCGTGCAACTCCACCTTTACTAGGTAGGGCCAGATTACTCTCCAAAATGTGTGTATTCATTCCTATTCTTACCCATGTTTTCCAGCAGCCTCACCTCCACTTGGTATTATCAGACTTTTTATGTATTGCCTATCTAATGTGTGGGAAATAGTGTCTCATTTTTGTTTCAGTAGGCATTTTTCTACAAACTGGCATTTTCATCTTTTCATTCAGGATTGTAGATAATATTTCATATGTTCATTAGCTGCTTGTTTTCCTTTTTCTATTGATTTACCTATCTGTTTGCTTTTCAAGTTTTCTATTGAGTTGTTTGCCTTTTTTCTTACTAATTTGTAGGGGGTTTTTTAATACATATTCTGAATACTAATCCTTTGACAGATATTAGATATCACAAATGTTTTAGGCTTGTGGCATGTCTTTGTCATACTGGAATAGTTAATATAGAATTCATCAATATTTTATTGATAGGTTGTGCTTTTTGTAAAAGAAACTTCCAGATGAATTTACTTGCTCTAAAATTATTTATCTCTGTTCAAAAGACCACTACCACTACTGTAGTTCCCACTCCAAAATTGAGAGGGAGGTGACATTTGTCTTAGCGGAGCCCAGCCTTCTGATTTTTCACTTGTGTCTTCTCTCCAGTCCCCATCTCCCCAAATGACCCCTTCCCCTCACTCTTCTGTGACCCTTCTCTTATGTGTCCTATTAAATTCTGCTCCCAGCTCCCCACTTAGATACAAATCCCTGATACCTGCTTAGAGATTTTTCCCAAAGAGATCAGCATCTTAACCTAAAGTGATAATTGAATAATGTAAAATTTCAGGCATCAATCAGTAAAAAAAGAGAATTTTCTTAACTCCCTGAAATCAAACTAGTTAGACTGCTATAGACCTGCCTTACCATTGCAAGATAAATGAGATTATTCCTTAAACACAGCATATTATTGATTCAACATATGGCTCTTATATTCTATTAATGAGATTTGAGATAATAAGAATGTGTAAGTGTCCCAAAAATGTACTACATGTTTTGCTAACTTTTCTCCAGTGACAAAAGATTGAAACTACATTTGCTCTGCATGGGTCTTGCACCATGTCGAGTGACATAATTAAGATAATCGCTTTTATCCTATAATTCTTACAGCAGTGTTCAGAAGTATTCTTCCCCAAATGCTTTACATTATGGTCTTTCGAAAAAGAAATGTGGTGTTCGTAAAGGGAAGAAGGAGCTGACAGCCTGTGTGGGAAGAGATTAAACCATGATAAAGAAAATGAAAAGTTATAAGCTTGCAGGAGGCAGAAGGCAGTGTAGTTGGCCAGATTATGTCAGAAACTGAGGAATGGGTGGATCCGATGCCTATGTAGGCTGTAATTGAAATCCACCCTTAAGCTCAGTGACTGAGAATGGCTACGACCTGGAGGCTGTCTATGGCTTTGCTTGGGCATAGAATGAACCAGCCAATGCTTCACTTTGCTCTTTCATCTTTTGGGTTGGAAATGATTATTTTTATATGCCTGTGTTCACTGAGCATGTGAGAAGTGGCTGGCGATTAAAATATAGGGCATTCTGGAGAGGAGGAACATTGGGCCAACTGCACTGTCAGTGCTACACCAGTTTGGGAAAGCATGGGCTGGCGTGGAACATCTCAGAGGCTGCTACCTGGAGGTTTCTAAAAAGAGAACAGGAATGGTGATGGTGAGATATGGGAAGAAACCGAAGTACCTTTCAGAGGACTCTAGAAGTAACTTTCTTCCTGATCACGAGAAAGGAACAGTAATACAACTCAGGACCACAAACTGGAGAGAAGGAAAAATGGAAGTCTGGAAAAAAACAAAAACAGATCTAAACAGATTCTCTCCTTCTCTTGGGTCAAGGATGTTCTGCATGCCACCAGGCATCCTCAGGGAATGAGTGCATCAAGACTCCAACCTGAGTTCTAGAAAGAAAGAGAGAAACATTGTCAGCTCAGCAGCCTGAATTGAAGGATCTGAACAAGATACAAATGTTCATGATAAAAACTCTGTGAGGACTCAGGGAAGAAGGAAACTCCTTGCAGTGGATGTTACAAGTCAGAGAAGTGGAAATGGAAGCTTTTAGCCTTCTCTAGATGTAATGTCTATATCAGTTTCATGGTGGTGGTGGTGGTGATAAGATTGATGGTATTGATGATGGTAAATTATGACTTCCAAGGGAGGATGGGTAAGACCTTACAGCTACACAGAAAATATAGTACTAGCAGTGCTGAGAGTTGAATAAAGAGTAACTGTGCCTTGAAAGATAAGACTTGTATTAGTGACCCAGAAATTTAATAAGAGAGATGATCCACCCAAGCATTACTATTAGATGTGATTTTGAAATGGAGACTTGACACTCCTTCACCAAAATTAAGCTGTCTTCCCATTTAGTCCACCTAACTCACCATTGTTAAGAAAGCTGGGCGAGGAAGGCAGAGTCCCTGCCCTGCATGAACTCACAGTCTAGAAGAGAAGACAGATAAAGAAACACATAATGACTGTCCAGTGGAACAGGTGCTGTGTTAGGAGCCTGCTGTTGGGCTTTACTCCTGACGTTTCTCCTGCCCCTCTCTTCTAAACCACCCCCACTCTCACCCCCACCATACACACCCACGTGTAAAGTGATTCTGTCCTCGTAGACCCTACCATTGGCCAACACAGCCAGGTTAGGAAGATTTGTTGAAAGCTCTGATGGGCTTCTTTTTAAAAACTCAATCTGATTATCAACATAAGCAATTAAATCTATAAGGAAAGAACAATTTTGACTAACATAATAAAGTATTTATAATCTGCCAAGTGCTGTACTTAAAGTACACCATTTAATCCTTTCATGTTTTAATGCAGGTGCATCGGACCCTCTTCACTTTATCCTTCGTTCATTTTGCTCTTTGTTTTCAAAAGGTGAGGAAAAGGAGGCTTAGTCAGTTTAAGAGACTGGCCGAAGGAAACACAGCTAGTGACGGTCCGAGTTCCAGATCTGTATCTAACTGCACTAAAATGATACAAACGCCTGTATCGCAGTCAGCACGACAGCGATGCCACAGGTGCCCTGGGTTTCCCCACAGCCAGCCAGCTAGTGTTGTGGGAGAGTTAGCTTTCTTGGGCAGATCTCTGATAATTGCAGAGCAGCAAGTCACTTTGCAAACTTTATTTAAAATAGCAAATTAGCAGCAAAACAGCCAGTGACCACAGTGGTTGCTGAATTAAATTGCCTGGACTGAACTGAGCTTCCCCTGGGTCTTGATTGCAAAGAGCACTGGGAGATTGAATCTGAAATTGCAAAATAAGACATTTCCCGCTTAGCAATTCCTCTCCTTTCCCTACCCTGTTGGTAGTAGTACTTTACCCCAGAATTCTGGCCTCTGCGTCATAATAAATATTTTAGAAAATTATTCTGTGAGTTCTTTTTGAAACTTTTGTTTGTTTGCTTGCTTTTGAACACTATCATGAGGAATGTTTTTCATTGATTTCTTCCCTGCACTGTTTTAGGAATGAACTCTTGTGGTAGAGAATTAAGAACATTTCTCAGTTCTCTAGAAAGTTGGCTAGAGCATAACAAATGCATGAATAAAGCATTTGGTTCCTCTTCATTGACTCCTTTACCCTGTAGACAGTAACACCAGGTACCATTTTCCATTGGTGAGTTAGTAGTCCTTGGATGGATGGAATACTGAGGAAGGCATCAACTGCAGCTTAAGTCCTTTTCTGAAAGAGAGAAAAAGAGAGAGAGAGAAACAGAGAGAAGAGAGAGAGGAAAAAACAGAGAGAAGTCTCCTGACCTGTTGCCAGGATTCTTAAGACAGCTTACTGTCTCGAGACAGAAATCTTATCTGAAAGATTCTAAAAATTACTCTCAAATCAAAGTCCATTTGTCAGAAGGAAGGGTGGTTGAGAAAGAACTCCCCTTAGCTACTTAAGGATCCTACTTGAAAACTTCAGATGATCAAATAGACATCTGCTCTTCTCATTGAAAGTTCAGATTTCCACTTGGCAACCCATAGAGATTAAGGACCCTCGAGGCACCACAATTGAAGGTGCTCTGATTTTTCTTCCTTTGTAGAGAGAAAGTTTCCCCCCACTTTGTCTACTCATTGATGACCTTTCCTTAGCACTTAGCACTTGACTCTGACTCTGCTCAAATTCCACAAATTGGCTCTGTATTCATTCACTCCCTGCTTCTATGAATAGACCTTTTCTTTCTGCATCCCTTCTCTCTTTTCTAAATCTGTGTTCATCCTTTTCCATCCCCACTGCCGCCAGCCTTAGATAAGCTCATATCACCTCCGTCATGTTATTTCAATAAACATTCCAATCACAATCCCTGCCTTGAGCTCTCTTTTAGTCATACGTCTATCATTTTTCTTTTTAATTTATCTCCTCAGCTTTGCCAGCACCCTTTTCTTCTCATCTGTTTTTGTTATTAATTCATTTTTCTTATGATTTTACAGAGTCTATGTTTTCTTTCACTTCCATCAGTGTTTGAGTCACTTACAGTGTTCTTTTGTTTACTTGAATAAATCTTCCCCTGATTGTTCACATCATTTGCTTTCTCCATCCAAAATTGTTTCT